>NW_009207352.1:3641-36073 GCF_000690835.1 Fulmarus glacialis | reverse complement strand
CTAGGAGGACTTTTCTCCTCAAGGGGATGCCAGAGTCACCAAGGTTAGTTTATCCCCCTCCTGCAACCACCTCTGGAAGGCATCACAGCTGGAAGGTTGACTTAGATTTGAGACAGACACACATTGAACTGTTCATGCAAGAGACCCCACACAGTTATTGTGACATGTCACACCTGCTCCATCTTTGCATGTGCAAGTCCCAGACTGCATCTGAGCCACTTCCACGTTCTGCTCCCGTTTGGCTGTACAGCCACAGCTCAGAGCCATGAGGCAAGGCAGAGCAGTACATACGTTCTTTGGAAAACAAAGCAAGAAAAATACAATGTCATCAGTGAAAAACAAGAGATTCTTTAATGTTACCAAAAGTTAAGAACAGAGTCTTCTTCCTTCCTTCCTTCTATGCCAAAACAGCACTGGTGCCCTCCACGGCCACCACAGTTCCCCAAGAACAGGGAGTATCTGTTTTATGCGGTCACAGAATAAACACCAGGTTTAGAAGACATTGTCCACATGCTGTCAACAGATGTTTCATATCCATGCTCCTTAACACTAAACACCTGCATAGGCCTCTCCCATCAGATATCTCTGCCAAGCCAGGTGTACCCCATGTTTAGAGTCAATTGTCAACTCCTTTTTTTTTTTCTTTTTCTATTTTTCTTTTTTTTTTTTTTTTTTTTTTTTTTTTTTTAAGTCTCCTGGTAACCTCATCTCACTTCTGGGAAGGTATCAGCTAGGCAGTTGCTGTCTTTGCTACCCAAACACTTTCTACTGTTTCCCCTAGAAAAACACCAAGTTATTTCCTGAAAATTGCTCTTCTCTCTATCAGGATTACCTAAAGAAAGGGCAGCAGTACAGTACAGGGTTAAGACAAAAGGGTTTTCTTGCGCATAGTTAGGAGAGAGGGTATGCCTGTTTTGCTCAGAAATGAAGGTAGAACTTGTCAGGCTCCTTTGCAAAGCTCTGCTCCTCTCCCTGATGGCTCTCCAGGCTGAAGTGGTTCCACCTGGGGGCAGGAGATGGTTGCAAGATCAGACCTGGTTCCCACTCACTGCCTTTGTCATGCAGGTTCCCAGCTGGTGTAAATTAGCATTACTTTACCAAAGTCAATAAAGCCACACAGATGCCCCACAGCTGAGGGGTTGGTTATAAGGCCATTTTTCCCCTGCTCCTCCCTTTGGGCTTTTTTACATGAATGGGTGATCTATGCACGATAGGAGTGATGTAAAGTTGCATCTATAAAGTTCTGTAGATGGTGAATCTGTTACTGAAATCCCTTTGGAGCTGTGTACCTGACTCTGGTTTTGGATTTAGCTCTTAATCACTAAGTGAGTACTTTCTGTTTCTTTGTTTATGAATGTAAGTCTTTATCCTAAACATGCTACCTAGAATGTAGTATTCTAACTTCTTTCTTTCAGGAAGAATAGGAGCTTCCCTTGGAAAGTTAGAGCTATCAGGAAGTAATTTTTTTAACTGCTAAAGAATGCATAAGCTTTGAAATTCACTTTCAACAGAAACAAACAAGACATCAGAAAAGTTAGTGAGTGGAAGACATATTTGCTATTTTACTGGCAGTAGTGTTTAAAAAGCCTGGTTCCTAGAGTAGCCCCTGCCTGCTTACAGCCCTTTAATTCTCTCTATGTAAGAAGTTAGCAAAAGTTTTAGAAAACCATACCAAACAAGATACTGTAGTAAGCCCCACTTACAAATTTAACAGACTTGTTTATTCTTTGAGTCTTTTTTAGCTTTGTCACTACTGAAGTATCTATTTGTATTTCATTTAAAAAAAAAAAAAAATTAGGGGGGAAAAAAAAAAAACCCTCAAACCCTGCCCCTTCATTTATTTTATTAGAAATAATAGCAATCAGAGCAAGTGCCTACTGAGAACCCTTAAAAACAAATCTTTCCAATATTTATTAATTGTTTATATTTAATTTCCCCTAAAGACACTCGGAAAAGCAATTTGCTCAAAAAGCAGGAGCACACAAGTTCAGGACAACTCCAGAAGCATCACATAATAGCATCTAAACAAGCCCCCAATGTCCTCTCTTTTTATCATTTCTTTCCCCGAGGCTGTATCTTGTTGAAGTTTCCCTTCAATGAGAGCACTTTCTAGCCTGCTTTTTTGGGGGATGACCCTTCAAAATGAGGGGCAGAAGCATTGCAAAGGCCCTAAAGGGTCCATTTTTGCAGTAGGCAGTAGACTGCTAAATCTCTTTGTTCCAGATGGTGAGTATCCTTAATTCTTGTTTGTGAGCTTAGAGTTTGGATTGTGTGTTCTCAAACAAAGCTAGTTATGTCGTCTTTTTTTTTCCCCTTCTTTAAAGCCTAGAAGTTCTGTTTTTCTTTCCTAGCTAAATTTTTTTCTCCTGAAAATCGTTCCAACCCACCGCCCTAATAAATCATCTCTGAGCAGACTTCAAACATGGAGGTTTTTTGTTTTCTGAAAGCTATAGATAGACCTGTTCTTGCACAGTCGCTTGAAAGTAATTCTCATTAATACAATATGTTAAATCCTGATCTTGAGAAGGCTTTGATGTGTGGGCTTAGGAGCTCTTCAGGATGGGATCTATCTGTTAAGAAGGGTTTGCTTGGGACAATGAGTTTGTGTATTAGGGCCTAGAGCTGTTGGTTTAAACGCAAATAATAAGACGAGGTTATTCCCGTATGTAAGTCTATATATAGGACCACATTTCCAGGCTTACAACTGTTCTACTCCTAAATCCCTGTGCCCCATTCCTGCACAGTTCTGGGGCACTGTTTTATCCCTCTAGGATGTTAATAAGCCTCACTGGCAAGGAACAGAGCATTAGGCTTTGATGGGTAGGTAGATTAAATATGCACGCGTAATAGTAAATATTTATTTAGGTACCTGAGCTATTCTGATTAATGGCTGCATTTTTCTTTTATACGATTTGAGTACTTTTTAATGGCAATTAATTAGTATTTATGGCATGATTATTTAATTTATTTCACTCTTCTGCTGCTAGTACTGTCAGAGAAGCTGGAAACTCCAGGTTTTTACAGTTTTTTTCAGGTTGGTAAATATTAGAGCTTGCTTCTGTCTTCCGTGTGCCTGGGGATGCACAAACCAGCATGTCTCTGCTCTATTTCCTGGCACTTATTTACCAGCAGCAGAACTACCATCCAGGGAAATAGGTCTCTGATCCTGCAAGCACTTCATGAAGTTTTTTAACTTTAAGTACACAAATAAACTTGTTGTGGTCAGCAGCGGCATAAGGATTACATGCATAAGTTTCCAGAATTGGGACCTCTAGGTCTCTCTAGTGTCCTGCTTAGCTTGCAGTAATAACGGGGCAGCTCTCAATGGACTACGCATAGAGATACCTAATGCCACAATCTGGCTTTGTAGGCCCAACATAAATAGCGGCAGTATGATTTATTTTTGGTCCCGATTGTTGAAGTGCAGGGAAAATAAACAAGGTTCTCATGAAAAAAGAAACAAAACCCCCCTCTGTATCAGCTGTGGTAGGTGTGTCCACTGCAGAAACTATGAGTAAAGAGGATATAGCAATATCTATCTCCTTTCTTTGGCCTGAAAGTTCAGCTGTGATGACTGAAGGCATCCATCTCTTGGTCCTGCCATCGTTGTGCAGAGACCTTTTCTTGACTGTTGAGCCTGGAAAGAATCTCCAGTGTTGTTATCCTCACAAAAACCTGCTGAGTTCAAAAATCATTATCGCTTCCACTGGAAGGAGGATCTGGAAGTCAGATGGGATTTGCTGTTGGTCGCATAAGCAGTTTGAGTTCTCCCTCGGCTTGAGGCATGCTTTGGCAGTTTTGTTTTGTTTGGTTGTTTGGGTTTTTTGAGGCATGTGGGCTTAAATGAGACTAATACAGTAGGAAGTTCAAACTTTGGAGAGCCCAGTCCTGCTCCAGATTTAGGTGAGACAACTTCAGAGATGTAGGACTCCTGAGCTATCTGATTACAGAAACTGATAGCAGCTGTGGGAAAACTTTGTCTCCCTACGAACAGTAAGGAGGGGCTCAGCACCTTGCCTGGATCAGGCAGAGTTGGAGGCTATCAACTAGGAATGAGCTGATGGGAGAGGTCCTAATGAAGGAGTGGGTGAGACAATTAGTGCCAAGGGATAAATCTTACACAGACAGATCTCTTGTTCTCTCATCCCCTACACCCCCCTCCCTTGACAGCCCCGAGTCAAAGCAAAGCAAACAGATGGGGAAAAATACGATTAGTTGCAGAGCCACCAGAAATCCAAACAATATTCCATCACGGGTTCTAGGCCAGAACACTAATTTATCGAGTGCGCGGTGCTATTGGAAGTGGCCCGGTGTGCTAACTCGGCAATAGATCATGATAAAAAATGTAAGTGATCCGTTATCGCCAGGTTAATGCACTTTACTATGCAACTCTGCCAGCTCGACAGAAACATCATTACATAATGATAATGATGCTCAGCAAACAGAAGCTGGAGGAGGGGGAGACCTCAGGCTCCGGGATATTGCAGAAACTCCCGAGCAAAAAGGGCTGGGTTTTCAATTAATTTAAAAATAAAAATAGGAAACCGAAGCGAGTCAAGTCTCAAAAAGCAAAGATGTTAAGGAATCATTAGTTCAAAGTAATGAATGCTTTTTTTTCCAGTTCATCTGCCTGATTAGGAGTGTTGATAACCATGAAATTCACCAGATACTTGCTATTGTTTCATTTCTCAAGAGCTGACAGGGCTGCTCAGATCTGGATGCACTTTGCTGATAATGTGGATGAATCAAAAAACCGTTTTCCTGCCTGGCACATGGGCTCTTGCAAGCTTGGAAGAGACTGATGTCGGCAGGCAGGAGGAAGGGAGAGGATGGGCAAATTGCACGCAGCGCTGGGGACGCGGATGCAGGGGGAACACATCAGCACGTACAAGTGCGAGAGGCGGTCAGGCAGGGTGTTGGACACCAAGACGGTGGCACAAAGGGGGAGAGAGGCAAAAATAGAGTCCGGGAGCGCGTGCGAGCTGAGGGTGAGGGAGCATGCACTGGCAGTGCCCAGGGTGAGATGAAAGGCCTCTGTGCGGGGTCCCTGCGAGGGAGAGCAAATACGCGCGTGGGGGCAAGCAAGCACACCGCCTGCTCCGAGGGACTGCGCAGGCGTGGTGTGGCGAGTGGCGTGGGTGATATATTCACGTGAGAGGTGGCACAACCATGGTGCCAGGGGAAGGGAGTGTGAAAAATCATTGCATGAGAGGAGAGCAAGAGGGAAGTTCTGCCTCTGCCTTCTCTTTCGTTAGGCCCTGGGTGCAGGATAGAAACCCCGGTCTCTGATAAGCTGCATTGCTTTATCCCTGTCTTGCTTTGCATCTTCTGGGTGTGATGTGTTTGTCTCTGGCACTGTGGAAAGCTCTTGCAGTTGGTATGCTTGCCTGGGTATTTTTAGCAGGTGCTTTGCATTATAAATCCTGCTGGCTTTAACATTGCTGGGTAGACTTGGTATAATTTACCTTTGGTTTAACAAGAAATAGGAGCTGACTCAGGGATTAAGGCGTGTCAAGTCAACACAAATAAAAAATAAAGCACGGGAGGATTAGTCAGAGATGAATGCAACACAAGAGCTGAGTTAATTGTGAGAATGGTGCAGGGGAAGAAGAAATTAAACCTCTTTTATTTCCCCCCTCCTTCTCTGAAGACACAGCCTGTCTTGGGGTCAGCATTGGCAACGTGTCCTGTTGATACCTGTCTCTGTAGTTTGCAAAGGTCGCAACCCTTCCAGGAGCTCACTTGCTTTATAGCTCGGCATTTGGAGTTGCATCTCTTAGCTTAGGAAGTTCCTGCTTCAGTTCCTAGATGGCAGGCAAGGTGGCAGCCCTCAACTGCATCTCGTGGTGTGCAGCTGCTGTGTGGTGTGGCTGTAAGCAGAGGCTGGCTGCTGACAGGATGAATTGGGAGATGCCTTAGTTGACACAGATTTCCTTCTCCGGCAGCAGGATTTCCCTTACAGGCTCCAAACAACTTAGCCATATTGGGAAGTGGAGTTGCTGAAGCACTAAAACTCTCCATGCAAGCCTGTTGTGGGAGGGAGGATGCTGTTGAATAAACCTAGATGCTTTTTAAATATAGGTTCCTGTGACTTTAGTGAAAGGCGAGTAGTGGTAGCTGCAAGGCAATAGTGATGTGGCAGCACTGAAAAATCTATGGAAAAAGGGTCTGGTCTTCCCTGGCCAATCCCTACTCCTTTTTTGGGAATAAAAGACCCTGAAGGTTTCAACACCTGAAGAAATTATAGATCTTCTGTCTTCTCTGAGGATGAAGGGGGTTATTCTGTTCAAACTGCTGGGATCCATGGTTTTGCTATATAGTAAAGGCTCAGCGTTTAATCCTTCTATGAGTGTAGGGTAAGCTACCTTGCATCAGTATCTCCTGTTCAGCACAACTGTACGCATAAACATACGGACTCTATGGCGAAGCCCCTATCGCACACTTCAGGCTTTCATGTTACCCTGTTCGTATTCCACATTTCATGGCCAGTGTCAGGCTTTGGCCAGAAGATAACAGAAGTAAAGACAGCTCAGTGTTTTTTGATCTTTTTGTTCCTGTTCTACCTGTGCCCTGCCCTTGTCAGGAATAAACAGTTATAACAGACCTTGAAACAATAAATTTCATAGCCTCGGGTTGGTTTCTTATGAATTATTGTCCTCATTGAAAATCTCTTTATATTTCCTTTCAATTCTTTCTACTGACAAGAAGATGCGAGGACTAATTTAGAAGCAGAAAATGCGAGCAGTTGTATGTGCACGTGGACACGTACACATTTTCTCTCAAGGTAGTGTAAAAATTGTGATTAGTTGTTTAGATTAGTTATGCTTCAAATTCCCAATCAAAATTAGATGTTTGTTGTGCTAGTCACAGCAATTTCACATAACAAAACACTGTTCCTGCCACCGTTGTCTGGCAGCAGCCTCTGATAAGGAGAGTGGAGGTAGGAAAGGGCTGAGGGCTGCAAAATGCATTAAAGTCAGCAGAGGACAGTTGGGTTGGATCTCTTCACTGCAAGCGTTGTATTGCAGCCCAGGAGTGGCATTGCCTCACGCCGCACGTACAAAGTCCTAGCAAGCAACAGGGTGGAAATGAAGAAGATCTTGTTCCCGGACTTCTGAACTTCGGTGAATACAGAAGCATGAGGTGCTGTGTACCAGGTTATATGATGGAGTGGGTATCTGTGGGTTGGGATTGTGTGACTATTGGGCAGGAATACTGCTCCGAAATACTGCTTGCATCAGGGCTGGGCTTCTGAATTCCCTATGCTATGTATTGGAGTGGGGTGGCACTGTACAGGTCTGAGGTGCCCTCACAGGGTTAAGGACAGCTGGCATCCTGTCTATTAATGCATTTAATTCCTCTCCTGGGTTAAATCCAACCCTACTGCGTTGAATCATCTCCTCTGGTAATATACGTGAGCCTAAGGGAAGGTTTTGCTAAGATGCCTTCAGAGAGTATGGGGTTTTTTTTAAAATTCATTTGCTGCAAGAAGAGCAGAGAAAGAGTGGAAACACTTGGATTTTTTTTCCACACCATGGTGTCATGAAGAGGAGACAGGAGGAGGGGTGATGCTGGTGCCAATGGAATATGAAGCCCCTATCATTGTGCTTGAAGAATAAACCAATGAAAATCTGAGTCATACAAAATGCTTGATATCTGATCTTTCACTGTAAATGTCATATAAAGAAAGGATCTCTCTGATATTTCAAGGAGCAGCAAAGTCTGTGATGACACGTTGGTATCAAGATTTGCATATTTATTATAGATAAGCTGTCAAAATGTATGTTGTCAATTTCACCTTATACTTGGAATTTAATGATGCACATAAAGGACAGAAAATCTTTAATATTAATATTAATATGATTTTAGATTATAAGACTTCATTGTGGATATCAATCACCTAACCCTTAAGGACATGTCACTCAAGTTGATATAGTTTATAGAAAATTAATGTAATCCATTCTGTATGATCTATTGCAGGATCGGGGGGCTCGGGGGGGTAGGCAGGGGGTTGGCCGTTATTAGTTTGCAATACGTTCTTAGACATGTTAAGTTCCTGGAGTAGATTAACTCTCACTGACCCGGGTCTTGTTTGCTGTCTTTCATGTAACTGTTGAGGCGTTGTGCAACCTCTAGCCTGAAGAGGAGTTTGCAGCTTTGCTGACGGCCCCGTGTTGTGTCAGTGTTTGCATAAGCAGATTGTATTTTATCAACAAGACATACTCTTGGAGAAATATTTTGCTTCCACTTGCTATTTAATAGCTTTAAAGGAGATGGACATTACAGCTTACAAGTGTCTAAAGGGGAAAAGAATGCAGGAAAGTAGTTGAGAAGTGTAAGTAACTCCTGTGATTGATATGGCTGGAGGTAGCTGCAGGGATGGGAGCTGTAAAAAAAGAGGCCATCAAGTTTCTTAAACTCGATTGTTGCTGTATTATGGAAAAATCACCCTGGCGTTTGGAGGAAAGCTTTAAAAAACAGTTATAAACCTTGCCTTTTTCTATATCTTCTTCCTCATGGTAAAAAAGGCTTGTTCATTCAAAGCAATCCCAAATCAACCTTCTTACAGCTCCTTTGCATGGGCAGAAGTTGCTAGGTAGTGTTCAGAGAGGATGATCAAGGTTTGGATCTCTTACTAGTATGTGGGGTATTTGCTGCAGTCCGTTACCTACTGCAGTTGACACCAGCAGCTCTAGTGGAGTTCACATTCAGGACCCTTAGGAAAAGACAAAACTTGTACCAGGCTGTGACAACTAAATCTATTTTCCTTTGAGCAGGGAGACTGAACAAGATCATTGCAAGCTTTCCCTTGCAACTCTTCTATAACTAGAAGAAATAATTTGAAACTGTGGGCGAACAGTTTCAAGCTCTGGTCACAGATGGGGTAGAAGTTAGATACCCTAACAATGGTGTTCCTCCGTGTGCGCAGCTCTGCTGCCCTGCCCTTTCCTTGCAAGCCTTATATTCAGACTGTAACTGTGCTGGGACATGGCTATCTTTCATCGCAAGTATGCACAACACCTGGGTGTAACCATTTGATCTTATTTTAACTTGCTAGTGATCGCGGAGCATGTCTGATCATCTCCCTGACCCTCATCTCCCTTGACATCGGTTCGCAGGGAGGCGAGTGTTAAGCCTGCCGATGAAACCACGTCTTCAGCTTGTTTTAGTGTTGCTGGGCTGATTTTTCTATGGGCCAAGAAGAAGCTGTCCAACAATAGAAATGATCTTTTGTTTGGATCCCTGTTTTGAATTAAGTAACTGATACTAACTGTGTTTGGGACCTTAGGAAGCAAAACACCCACCACCCACCTTTTGCGTTATGTTGTAAACTGCAAGTTCTCTGAGGGACACCTAAATTTATAGAGGGCATCTGGGCTCTGACACCATGGTGGGATGGGGGCGAAGGAACTGGAAACTACCACACTAATATTCCCACCAGCAGAGAATCATAATGTGAAAGTTCAAGCATGAAATGAAGACAATGTGAATCTCTCTTCTTTTTCCACTTCATAATACCTGCAGCAGACAGGTAGGGGAGCTCTTATATTTAGCACGTGAAAGTACCAGCAAACCCTGGCAACGAGGACTGGATCGATGTAGTTAGTTACTGCTGGAGTTTATACGCGTACATACTCCTCTTATCTCTGAAAAAGACAGTATGCACAGGCTCAATAAATAAAAAATTAAAAAAAAAGGGCAGGTGGGAATAAGGAGGGGGGCAAGGGGCAAGTATGGCCTGAAAGAAGTGTAGCAGCAGTGCTTTAAAAACACCTTTCTTTCATCATGGCTTTTAATGGAGCTGAGTTTCCACAGATCTGGTGTTATCTGTCTGATATTGGGGTGGGGATGGAGGGATTGTATTGCATCTTGTTTGTATAAATTAGTTGATGGATGAACAAACTGAGCATGTTTTCTTCTTTTAAATAGTACCAAACCTTCACTGGTACAACTTTCTCTGCGTGTTGGCAAAATGCTGAATAGGGAGATCTTTCTCAACATGTTCATGCCTCTAGAGCAACTGTGAAAACAATAAATTCCAAATTCTGTTCTATTTTGACTGCTGTTTACCTCTTCTTTTTTTTTTTTTTTGTCCCCCTTCCCCCTCCCTACCTCTTTTCTCCTGCTTGCATATTTAGGACACTTACTCATCCGTGTAACTGTCTCATCTATTTCCTGTAGGCCTCCTGCGTAGTAGTATAAGCAATGAAATAACCTAATCAGCCAAACACGTGTGTTCTTTCTTCCTTGTGCATTTTCTCCTGGTTGTATCTGTTTATCTCCTTGTCTCCAATATCTGCTTTTATCTATTAGTATGTCTTCTTTCCCATGTTTTATCCGTTAATACCTCTTGTTCAGCTGAGGATAAACTCAGTAATAATTGCACTATAAAATGAAGAGTACACGACATGTCTCTTATTGCTCAGGGGTCTGTTAATTGGAATTTATAAAGTTCAATAAACAGTAATCCAATAAGACCTAAACTCTTATTCATTTATCTTAGAGGTAATATCCAGGCTGCCAGCAGCAAGCTGGAAGTGGCTGAGCCACAAGCCTCGGTCGCACATGCAGAAGGGATTTGTCTTTTTACCTCTCTGTAGTAGGTGTCTGCAACTGTGAGTCTCCCAGCAACCATGTCATCTTGGTGGAGCCTGATGGTGGGAGATGTTTTTCTCTCTGTTTGGGAGGCTTTGAAGGAACGCGGTAATAAGCAACTCATGCAAAGTAGAAGATAATGTTTTTCCTCACGTCTGGGCCTGGCTAGCAGATCTATGCAGAGGTAGTCAGTCCTGTGAGTCCAGGCATTTTCCCTTTTTTCAGTTGGACACTGCTAACTTAAAGCTAATTTAAAACACTATTTCCCCCCTCCCCACCCTGAATTCTGCCTTTTAAAGTTAGCCATCTACTAGTGGTATCTGCTCTCCTCCTTCACTCTGGCCTAAAGCACTGTTTATGAATCACACTGGGCATCACTGGCTGATTTTCAACTCAGCCTATGTTTTAGTGGAGGGCGAGGACATCGAGCAGCTCTGTGATATTTTTTCGGTGCTGTGCTGTGAGCTCTGCACGTACAAGTACTAGGTTTTCTGCAGTCCACTGCAGTTGCAGCCAGTGCTGGAGTCCAGAAGACCCTGATCAGGTACTAAAGCTGGCTGGGAAAGCAATGCAGTTATGGGGTGAGATGGGGTTATGTTTCAAGGCCTCTTCTTGACTAGCATGGGGCAGATTGAATAGCCCTGCGTTTTGGTAGCAAACAATTTAGTGTTCTGTAATACAATCCCTGCGGATGTTGTACCAAATATATCTCGGTGATAATGCAACTTAAATAGCAATGTATTGACTGGACTGGCTAAACAGATAACATGATACCTGATCATTGGATCAGTGTGTCAGTTTGGGAGCAAAAAGCTGTAGGACCTGAAAGTGTTTTACATGGGATGCTGGTGGGACCTGAAAGTGTTCTACGCAGGATGGTGGGAATTGTAGGCAGCACACAGGAGGTATCCAGCTGACTCGCTACAAGCCTTTTGAAGAGTGGTACAACTGTGTGTTTGCTGCTGGCTGAAAGACAGACTGTGGAAAAATGATTCGTCAAACAACTTTTCCTGAAAGTCTTCTGTGGTTTGTTTTTTTGATTGTGTTTTTTCCCTCCCTATAATAATTTTGGGCTTTTAAGCTGACTTTATAAAGTTAAATATATTGCTTAGAAAACCCCTTTGAAAATAGCATTTCAATATCTCAAAGTGATTCCCAGGAAGCCCCACAGAAACCTTTCCAGCATGCAGCAGTGTCTTTGCTCCTGATAAATAGTTGCTGTAGATCTGGCAGAAGATGCCTGGACTGGGGGTCACACAGCTGAGCTGAGGGTGAGGAGTCTCATTGTTTCCTAACTCTTCTGCAACTTGAAGCAGGACACACTGTCAGCCCCTTTCCAACAAAATGAGACTAATGCTGGTGGCTTCTCTTATTAGAAGTGCCCATAGTGCTTCTACATTATTGGGTTACCTGGATGCTCAAAAAGTAGTTTGATCTTGGTTCTGTGGCATTTATACCACTTCTTCCAGAGGCTGGAGTTCCCCTGGACATTCTTACTGATGCCTACCTGTATCTTGCAATGGGATAAGAGCATCCTCCTAAGATTTTGAAGCAGTGATATTATGGCAGTGGTTTCTACATCATTGCCTATGCACTGATGAGCTCTTTACAGAATGATGGGGTTGGCAGAAGTTCACCAACTCGAAGCGACTAGGCAAACATTGTGATAACTCCACTCAAGGGTGTTTTAGTCTAAGGTTGCTACCTTGGGGTCAGCAAGTCTTTGAGGTGCAGATAGCAGAGGTTAAGAGAGTATACTAGGGAGAGAATATACATATTTGTCCTGTTCTTGTGCTTTTTCACTTAATAGCCATTACTGACCACTGCCAGAGACAGGATACTGGGATAAATGGATATTGGGCCTGACCCAGCGGGCTGTGGTTATAAACAGCCCTCCTGAGACCCCTCTCTCTGCATTCACTGGCTGCATAAATAACTTTGGGCCATCACACTCTGTTCTGAGAGCCTCAGCCATGCATCTAAAGCGAAGTGGGAGGAATCTCTGTCTCCGGGTCTATTCTAGTTCAAGTAAAAACTAAAACCATAATGGTGAATGGCAAATGCTCTCCAAAACCCAGAAGTGATGTTGGGCGAGACAGTGTATTTGGTATGATTTTTCTTTGCCCAATTTGGATAATGAAAAACCATTTACTGAAGAAAACTGGACTTGTATAAACCCTTAGTTCATCAGTGTGGCAACTGCAGCAATATATTCGATCCTTTCATACTTCAGTGTTGTAACAGCTTAATATTAGGTGTTAGAAGAACATATGTCTCTTCTTTAAGACTATTCAGTTTTTTAGGGCTCTGGAAAGAATGCAGGCCTTGTGGTGAGGAGAGAAAAGGGACCTCAATTTTAGCAGCTTTAGTACAGAAATGGACAAAAATCCTACCCTTGATTCAAAGCTTCAAAGGTGTAAAGTGAAGGCTCGTTATGACCTGTTCCGTCAAATGAAGCACGGTAGTTGTTCAGAGGTAATATCCTCATATATTATCATGCTTAAAAACAGGCAATGTCATAAACTTTTTGAAGGACCTAACATACTACAGAAGCTGTGCAGGCTGGTAAAGTCACTAGTTAACATCTCTAAATCATGTAAAGCTGCCAGTGCTATATTCTTTTCTGATGTTTTCAAGGTGACCTGCTGTTCTCACTATAAACTGGATTTTTTTTTTTTTTTTTAAGAAGGGAAATGCATCTACTCTGGGGTGGTGCATAACAGCTTTTTAACCATGTTGGGGCACTGTTCCTTAGCTAGTAGCTGAGGACATGTGGCCTGACCACAATAAAGGACTGAAGAATTTGTTGTAGACCATCATCACAGTATTGACATCTTTATTTTTTTAGTAATCCAGGCAGGGGTCTTTGTTTCCACTTTCCTTCATAACCATGAAGCATTGGTTCAACCTGAACACAGGTAGGCCCATGGTATCTTCCTGCAGAGTTTTTACAGCCACAGCAACAGAACGCCACTCTTGTGGGGAGGGCAACAGGATCTGAAATGCCAGGGGCAATGCTTGGCCCCCCGTGGGCTTCACTTCTTTTCTCGAAGATCGTACTTCCAGGAATAGAGGCTGAGATTTCTGTCACTTATTTTTAAATAGGTGCCTAAAGTTAGACTTTTAAGGCTATATGTAGGCACCTAAGTGTGTGGCCTAGCTTTGAGATACCAAATACACAGCAGATCCCACTGAAATCAATGGGGACATCTCTGTGCTCAGCAGTTCTGAAAAATCATGCCACTGTTTTAGTGGGAGCATTGATTTCTAGTTCCCATAATGTGTCATGGCAAGATATACCTAGACCAGGGTCGTATGGAGCTCAGTGTTTTGAACAGGAGTGTCTCTCCTGCTTGTCTTGCTCTCAGCAGGCTGTGGTTTGCACCAGTCCATCCCCCAAACCTCCCTCCCTCCCTCCCTCTCTGAATCGCGGTACTGCTTCACTGACCGTGTCAAAGGTTCACTTTGTTCCTGTAGAAGTCTTTTGCAGCCTGGTTAATGTTGGCTGCAGTGTTTGTTTTGAATCAGATTAATTAGGTTTTCCATGACTGGTCTTTTAAGAGCTTCTTGATACATGTGTTCTGAATATTGTCTCTGGATGTGTTTTGTGGACAGTCTTTAGAAATGTTTGTGCTGTGGTGGTGTTTGTTGCTAATTGCCGTGATTTGTTGAGGCATAGGACAGCTGACTGATTTCACTGTGAGCTAGGGCAGGCAGGAAAATAGTAAATTTTAGGGGGGAGGGGGGGGAAGTAGGAAACAAGTGCCTTGCAAGTTCTAATGAGATTTTCTTTAAGTAACAAATAATTATTTTGAAAGGCAACTAAAAAAAAAAGGAACTTTTTGAAAACCAAACAAAAATTATGTCATGTTTTAGAAATAATAAAAGAACTTACCAAAGAAACATAGTTGTTCTCTGCAGCTATGTTAAGGGTGAAAGGTTGCTTTATGGGGAAGAGGGGTGTCCAATATTTGACAATGCTATTGTCTTCCAAACTCCCTTAAAAAAAGAAAAACCCGTCAACAATTCATTTTTACTAAGTACAACATCATTTCTAAAAACTCCAATGACTCCCAAAGACTTCTAAAACTATAGCTAAAAATGTAGATCATGGCAGCCCTGTTGCCCTCTGCTAAATTTAAATGAATCTGCAAGAAGTCGCCTATTGCCTCCCCTATTGAGAATGCCTTCCCTTAAAAATCCTGCATTTATTTAGTGACGACTTTTCTTGTACTGATCAGATTGTCAAAACTGTGCCTGAAGCTGAAGTTTATCTCCAAAAATGTGTTTATTTCCATCAGTGAGAAGGATCTGGTTCTCTGACATGTTTTCTCTCCATGGATCAGTATTCTCCTTAATATCTGAAAGCTGATGGCTTCTGACTGAAGGTTTGGGATATAATCTGGATTATAGTACAGAGAAATTGGCGGGAAAAGCGCTATTTATGGAGCATTGGGATAAAGAGTGAGGCTTTCTTCCAAATACTGAGGAAAGCAAACCTTGTATGTTCCAGCTGCTGATAGTCATAGAGATTATGTTCATAATATAATAGATACAGACATGGAGTTGGATATCCGAAGAGTCCAGAATTTCAATTTGGCAGATTGCTATGTATTAGTAGCTTTTTAATTTTGGTCATATTGTTGTCTGCTTGATGTATGTAAATTTGATAGCGTGCATCTTTCACACTCTCTGCTAGCTCAGGGCTGCTGCCAGTGTGGTCAGGGTGATATACTGCCGTGATGGTCTGGGAGAGATGCTATTGTGGAGTTGGTGCTTTTTTAGCCCGTCAGCAATTCATGGGGTTCCTGGTCTTGGCGTCTTGCCTAGGCTTCGTCTTTTTGATTGCTGAAATACCAACTTTGTTCAGAGACGTCTTCGTACACCAGCCGCTGTCTGGAGACTGTTTTGTCTGAATTGTGTTGCATGAGCGCTGCTCAATTTTGAGCAAGCCTAAACTGTTTTATGGGTATCCCCTCTCACAACATGAAAGAGGCTCTTCCCTTCCCTTTGGCAGCAAGAACAAAAGATGTTTAAGGGTTGGGGACTTTCACTAGGAATGCTGTCCTTTAGTTGAATATGCTTTTTGTCATATTATAAAAGCTTGCAAATTTACCGCTTTCAACAAAAATATAACTGCTCTTCCTCCTCTTCTTCTACACGCTCCCTCTAGTGTTATCAGGTACGTATGGCATATACTGTCTGCCGCTCAGGTAAGGGTTGTTACACTGGAACAAGCGGTAAATGTCACCGGTGCGAATGCTGTCCTTTAGTTGAATATGCTTTTTGTCATATTATAAAAGCTTGCAAATTTACCGCTTTCAACAAAAATATAACTGCTCTTCCTCCTCTTCTTCTACACGCTCCCTCTAGTGTTATCAGGTACGTATGGCATATACTGTCTGCCGCTCAGGTAAGGGTTGTTACACTGGAACAAGCGGTAAATGTCACCGGTGCTTTGCGGGGTTTTGTCTGGAAGAAATTCCAATGGTAGGATTTGCAAGTGTGCTGGGAATACGGTGCCAGCCCCCTTTTCCTTGCCTTTGCTGCACACCTGCATGAAACTCACCCTACCCATACCCAGATAATCTGCAACTCAAATCTCTTTTGTGTATCTGGAACAAATTGTGCTGGCCGTTTGCCATGCAGTGAAATCACACAGTTTTTCATTACACTCTCAGAAGCCTTAATTAGTGAATAAGGCAGCTGTATGCTCTCAAAAATACATCTATCAGTACAAACTGCTGCCTGATGGTCTAAAATAAAACATGCCAAAATTTCTTTCATGCTTTCCGTTCTCTTAGAGCTCATGGGCAGGTAATTGGGGGGAGGGGGAACGCCAAGGATTTTGTTACCTTTGTGATTTATGTTCATTACCAATAAAGAAGAAAAGACAAAATGCGTCTTTAAATTGTCTGATTAGAATGATCTGTCTCTGTATGAAATTACACTACTTTCTGTCTCCTCTAGTTATTCACCTGGTACCTTGTAACTCCTAGTTTCATGGGTCCTGCCTGTTTAGGGAAAAAGTTTTCCAATCTTCACCCATTAGTTCCACAGCACTGTTTGTCAGCGGAGTGGAAAAAGAATGCTTGTCTCGAGATATCTCTAAAGAGAGCAGGGCTCTAGGGTGGCCCTTACTTGTCTTAGGGAATTGGCCAGAATGTACTGTTCTTCTAAAAAGGGACAAGAATTAAAAAAAAAAAAAAAGTGTTTTTATGTTTCTTCAAACGGCTTTTGGGGTTTTTTTGTTGAATAAATTGGCCTGGGGCAGGGATGGGACAAGGAGTACTGTTTCTTTGCCTGGAACTTTTTGCTGGAATTTTTCAGCAAGCTTAGAAATGAGCATGTGGAGGGTTTTTTTTACTACTTTGGGGGACAAAATAGCTCCCCTCCCCAAGTTCCAAAGTATTTCTAATAGAAAAGTTCTACCAGCTCTGAATCTGAGCTGCCGAAACATCGCTGGGGTTTTATCCTCCCAAATTCCCTGTGGGGTAATGAAGTGCAATGCTTGTTTTACAGACAGAGGGAAAATCAAACCTGCCTGTCACCTAGGAAGCTTGTGGTGAAGATGGGAATTGAACCCATATCTTCCACATCAGCAGGCAGCATGGCGTTGGATCTTCTCGTGCGGTGTTTGACTGGCACAACTTCAAGGAGGGAGAGGGTTGGTTTAGGACAGCATCAAGGGGATGCAAATTTCCATAGATTCCTCTCATCTCCCCTTGCCAGGAAACTACCTAATGATGCGAACTCACAGAAAGTGACAGAAAGCCCAAGGGAGAGGTCTGTTGGTAGAAATATTTCAAAGTTTTATATAAAGAACTGGAAGGGTGGGGAGCCATCAGTCATATTGTGAGCATTTTGTCTTTTTTGTGCTGTTTTCTACAGCAGAGGTTGAAAAAGCCTACTTGAGAGGCAGAGGGGAGAAAGTTGTTTCTTTGGGAGGCAGGGGCTGATGTGTGGTGGAATGATGGAGTCTGACCTTGCTGCCTGTCTGCAGCTAACCTGTACTTGCTCACTGTCTGTCTTTTTCCCCTCTGCACCCTCAGAAGATCCACGAACTTCTGCTTCCTTGCTCATCCGGATCACTTCTGATCCATCTTCCACAAAGTTCTAGTACAAATTTTGGCCTCCTGTGAATTCTTAATGTGAGATTCAAGAGTGAGGCAGAGATCCATCTGGACATTGTCTGGGTCATCTGGAGAAGGTTCAGCCTATGCGTCTTGCTAGCCTGAGCTGGTGGTATGTCTCTTAGCTAGTCTACACCTCAGATTTTCTGTTCCTTTTGGAGATTTGTAGTTAGAAAAATGTTCACTGAGACAGTGCTAATAACAAAAGAAAGTTCAGCCTTTTTTTTTTCTTTCCACCTGTACTACGTGTATATTTCTAGCAACTTCTAACTCTTAGTTGTAGATCCTGGGAAATCTAATGTTCTTATGTAGTACAGTGCAGGTAGAAAGACTTCAAGTGTCTTCAGGTGAACAAAACATCCCAAGCAAAACTAGACCTTGACTTTTATTCTACACACACATCCCCACCCCATCCCCCCTGTTTCTCATCTTTCTGCTTTCTGGCTGGTACTGTGAGGTTTTAGCTGTGGTTATATGATATGAACAAAGAGCTTTGGTAGTCAACAGGGCTGATAAATAGAGGACACTGTTAATTGTAATGTTCTTACTATTGAATTAAATAGTAAATTAAATTTGGCTCATGTGAACTTCTCAATGTGAAAGAAATACAGCCTTCTGCTCTGGTTTTCTGTCCCTTGGCAGACTGGTAGCATCTCTCAGAGATGTTACGTTCCTTCTCAGAGGTCTTCAGTGGTGCTGGGAGGAGATATGCAAGCAGACTTTCAGACTTTTATTTTGTCTGCAAATTTGATCCTCTTCATTCCTGAAAAAGAGGCAACGTATAAAATCAGGGTTATTCACGATGGCAGTAACACTATTAATTGCTGCCTTAATAGCCTATGGGAAATGAGTGGGAGTATGTATCTTACTATTTATGGTGAGCAGAGGGACACCATGAAGAAGCCTTTGACAGCTCCGGTGGTTTCTGCGGTTTGCGTTGTCCGTGGTGTGTTCATCTGACCTCAAAATGCACTTTGGCTGGCATAAGAGCTGAAGGAAATGTGTTGCCTTCTACGATGGAGGGGATGGGTGGGCGAGTTGGACAGGGGGCTGACCCTGAGGGAGGTGGATTGCATACAAAGCTTTGCTACGCCTCTCTTGGTTGACCTTGGGCAAGTCACTTAACATTCCTCCAAGCCTCTGTCTTCTCATTGGCAAATGGAGTAAAGATACTGACCTCCTTAAGTGCTTTGAGATTTACTTGTGAAAAACCCTTTCCAAGAGCATGGTAGGATTAACGTGGTAGGTAGAAACCTATGGCTTCCTGTACCCCTTTTTTGGATAAATAGGATGTCATTCTCAGGTTGTCAATCCAGTAGCTGTCACTTCTCAGAAGCACTAAATTCAGATGCAAAATGTATAATTGTAGAAAAAGTTAAATGTACCAGGGTCAAAAGAAGGGGGTGGTGGGAAAATGAGAGAAGTTGTTTATGTGGAGAGGGAAGGTGTGTGTGTGTGGGGGGAAGTGTATGGTGAACTTCATAGACCACTTCTTCCCTATTTCTGAGGAATGGAATTGCTTTGCATGAAGACTTCAACTGCTAGCTCCTAGCAAAAAGCATTAGCTGCAAGAGAAGCAAAACTATATATTATGGAGCAGCACTTTCTGTAATTTTTTTTTTTTTGAGGCACACATTTGTAAACACATCTAAAATTAGAGTTCACCATCAGAACAATGAGTACTAGCTCTTCGTATTCTCTGCTCTCAGAGATTTTTATGTTTTTTCCCCTCTCCGGATCATAATATAAGTGTATGTGTGTATAACTTATTTATATTTTTAAAAGGAACCTTCTATATTTCCATCTGTTCCAATTAAACTGAATAGAACAGCTTTTGTAAGTAAATGGAGGGAGGAGATGAAGTGAAGGGAGTAAAGAGGAGAAAATGGCTTAAAACACAAACCTTGAATGGAAGAGGAGGAAACATTTGTTGCTTAGCACCAAGATGAAAAATATTATCTTCTCTGTACTAAAATCAGGAAGCACAATTCTTGTTCCTCCCCCTCTGTCTTCCTTTCTCCCTTCCAGCCATTAGCAAGGACTTTGGATTAAGAGACTTGAGTGCACAGTGTCACATAGGACCTGAACATAGCATTGCTTCCGTGGCACACAGCATTTCCCTAAATGGAGAATGTCTTTGGACTCAAAGCAGACCCTACATCACCTCTCCATGTTTTGAGTGAGCTGATAAAACCAAAGAGAGGGAAGATCTTGGTCATCTTGTACAAGCTGGTCCCTTCCAACCTCAAGGATTCTGTGAAGATGGTCATCAGGCTGTGCACTTCTTTGGTTTTGAGAGGGTTTCGTTTTGCTTCCTGTCTTGGTGACTTGTTGAATCCCTTCTGCCCTGTGGAAATTCCTGACCAGAAATTCTAATTTTATGGTGAAGCATCTAAAAATCAGTCAGTCCACTTGGCTTGTTGAGTGATGATGAGAGCAGGCCAACAGTGCTCTGAAAGAAAGTTTGGTTTTTCTAGCTCTTTCTTCTGTGTTTGTTGTTTGTGGTTTGTTTTTTTTTTTCTTCTCTAAATGGAGTGCTTTTGAGTAGTTCTGATTAAAAAACTTTTACTTTGTCTCCAGGCTTTTTGGCTGCTTTGTAGCTCCACTTGCAGGTGAACTGAGGTTTCTAGAACTGGTAGCAGCTTCTCTGCATTTGTCCCTCTTTACCCTTTTTTTGAGGCCCTCAGCAGAAAGCTGAGCAACGAGCAGGGGCGGAGACTGCTCTCACCCTGCTTCTATTCTGGGGTCCTGCCTTGCAGTGTGGTACTCTGAAGGTGCACCCATGCTAGATTCCCCATTCAGCCAAGGGAGAAACCCATCTGGGCTGTCCAAGCCCTTGTCACTCCAGGAGAGTGACCCGGGCCTCTTTAATGGCTGGAAGATGTATGTAGGTGGGAACCCGTGTGCTTTTTAGGTCCATAACCCTCTCCTTCCTTTTTCCCCCCTCTTCCCATGTCAGTGTTTTGTTGCCATGGAGACAGTAATTACTCCAGGAGGTTTCTAGACTCTGCTGAAGCTCCCATCAGTCTCACCTCCCACCTGGGGAGCTTCTGACATTGAGTTAAAGGTCAAGTCCTCATGTAAATGTTTTCCTTTCTGAAATGAAATATTTTACCTATTTTGGGTGACTGTGGCGGCAGCACAGAAAACAATTTGTCAAATCACTTACAGAGCCAGAGCTGGGACACTTAAATTCTATTCCCTTCAGGTACGTGGGAGTTGGGGTAGAAATGAACAGCCTCGTAAGTCATATTTTAGTCCAAGTTGAACGCTTGCTTTACCCGCACCGAACATCGCGCGTGTGCTTTGTCGTTCTCTTCCACCCCCCTCTCTCCAGCTTTTCAGAGCTGCTTGTTCTCATCAATTTGTTGTTTGCTGTCCTGCCTACACGTAAAAGCTGGGATGAAATCATTTTTATTGACATTAGTCATAGGCTGACACAGCCCTAGAAAGGACCCCCTGGGTCACTGAGTCTGCCCCCTGCTATTGCAGGCAACCATGTCATTTAATTCCTTTCATAAACTACCTATTAAGAGCCAGAACAATACCTTTTTAAGCGATTGTGAAGAAGGAGGGGGAGGGAAAGAACCCTCAACCCCTGATGTTTCTTACACAGAGTGCAAAGAAATTGGAGATGTGTTGTTAGAGCACTTGGAATAAGAAGCTGGAAGATGTGGCTCTCTTGTTTCCTTTCCTCAATTAACCCATACGGTCACCTGCTTGGAGGCGTCACCCATGTGTATCAGACTAGGCAGGACCAAACAAAGAACATCTGGTGCTGAAATACCAGTCCTTCCTCAAGAGAAGGTCAGTGTATAGTCTAAGATGGTGCATTGAGATTCATGTGACCAAGTTCTGCTTCTGGCTTTGTCCTGGACTCTTCCTAAGTAACCCCAGACAAATCATGTTCTTGTCAAGGTCTATGCTGTCAGTCCGTCCATGTTGCAGATTACCTGCAGCTTTTCAGGGAGGGCAAGGCAGAAAGAAGTGAGTTTGTGATGACTCCAGAAGGAAAAGCTCTGCTGAGCAGTCCTCCATCCAAGCTGCTGCCTGCGCTCTGTGCGGCTGGCACGAGTGACACTGAGGTCGACTGTGCTCTCGTCAGAGGCAGATTGGAAAGCAGCAAGTGTAATTTATGAAGGCTTGGCATGCAGTTAAGTGTAAAGTGATGGAAAGTGTGGTGGATCACTGCACTGGTGCACTTGACTTGTGCATCAGGCACATATCTATGCAAGTTCACGTCCAGTTCAAAGCCAGTCCTGAAAGCATAAAAAATGGCAGCACTCCCGGCTACAGCATTGTCAGTGTCAGATGATGCCATGGGGTTTTGCTCTTGATACCTTTCAGAGCTTCTCAGCAAAGCGCACAACTGTAATTAGTTGACAAGCTGGCTGTGAGGAAACTCTGGGCTTTTATAATATCCTTGCGTTTCACTGGCACCTTTGATCCTGAAGTGCTTTACAAAACTCTGCATACGCACCGAGGAAACCTTTAGCCTTGGCACTGACATTCAGCCACTGCTGGGGTGACGTGCAGTAGGTGGGTAAACAAACAGCAGTGCTGCCCAGCAGCTGCAGTGGGTGCTGGAGAAAGGAGCAGCAAATGCATTCAAGTGGTAGAGGAGTTTTGGGTAGGCAACTCAAGTGAGTTTGTGTAGCATGCCTGAGTGAATGCCTTTCACTCAGAAAAATTGGAAGGGGCTTTCCAAATGTGTTAGTGCGTTGTTTCTAAACCAGTGTGTTGAGCTAGGAAGCTTATGATCAGGAAAGGTAATTCTGGAGGATCAAGTGTACTTGGCTAGTTTCTTTGAGACAGGACTTAAAGAACAGAGGGCTTTTTTAACAGCTAAGGCTCAGGATACAGTGTAAGCTCAGCCAGTGAAGTTGAGCTGCTGGAGAAAACAACAGTCTGTAAGCAGATCTAGGCTGGGCTGTATAGACAGTCAGCAACTTCAGCATTGGCTGAGTTTAAAATGCATAGGAGTGGACCCCTAAAAGTGTAGCTGTTTAAGTTGGGTTTTTTTGGGTAAGACTAGTGCCCTGTTTGTCTCTTTTAGCATAAGGCCAAAATTGTGTTTTATAGGATTATGTGGTTGTATGTGTTGTGGGAGCTTTTTTTAAATTTTATTTGGTTGCAGTTCACCTCTCTAAACAGAACCTCCTCATGGGGGAGTGTTTACCCTGGAACATAGCAGCTTCCAGAATGGTTGTGACCAGTTTAGACCCCTGTTCACATCTGCAAATCCACATCTTATATCCATTTGTTCCGGGCACAAATAGACATGGTACAAAACAATGTTAAAGAGAGTGCAAATGTCTGTCATGAAGTCAAAACGTGGTCTGGCCTACAGATGACCTGCTGTCAAGAAAAGCTTATGTTGCTGGAGGTCAGGGTTTGCTGGTCCAGTCAAGCAGGCTTCATGCTTAGCAGTCAGGGACAAACTATCTGACCTCAAGCTTCTGACTTTCTCCTTGTTTTCTGAAGATTTTTCAGCTGTGAAGGTAGGACATGGATGCAGTAGCTATGGATTCACTTCCCCACAACCTCAGCCTCTTGTGTGGTTTTCAGTGAGCTTTCCAATTAACACCATACCTTGGTTTCCCCATTTAGCAAGCTAAGATAACCTATTGTCTTGCCAGCATGCTCTGAGGAAAGAAAAAAGACCTTAGGTATGAACAAACGTGTCCATTGACTTGTATTGCTGATGGAGAGCATCCTTTAGCTCAGTCAAAGTAGAAAGATGAGTTTAATCCCTGGAGGTTGAGTCACAGCATTAGTTAAAGGCCTGAGCAGTGCTGCTGAGGAGTAAAGCCACTTATTGGTACGTGGATCTAACACTTTGGGGAGGTGGGCACCGAGGTAGATTGCGACTTGCCTGGATCCGGAGGATGTAATCAGCAGCATTGCTGGCTTGGAGATTTTTGGGTTCCCAGAGCTGCAGTCTGAAACCTTGGTCTCTCCCTAAACACAGTGTAAAGTCATTGGACTGGACACAATATTAAACTCTCCTGCTTCACAAACCGTGATCTTCTCTGTGGTGTGGAGCCACAGTGCACCACAGCAGCAGGCTGCTGTGTAGTAAATTCATTGTGTATTGTGCAAGGGACCATTAGTTAGCTTATTATTAATACATGTGTGGGCTTTAATATACTGGTACTGTATCTGTCAGCATCTCTACCAGGTTTGCTTTTGTCCTTTGTGTTTTCCCCAAACAAGCTTATACAATTAGTTTCTTCTTGTTTCCTAAATTATTTTTGCTGCTCCTAATTATTTCACACTCCATATAAAAGAATTATTGGGGTGGGTAATGGGAGGCGAGGGATCACCTCACCATTGCACTGCAGGCAGTGTGACGTTAAGGCAATTTGAATTTGTTTTTGTACTTGTTTATATTTGGTTGGCTGCTTAAGAAATAGGCGATATTTGGGATTTGATTTTGGAGGTCAGGGTGTGGGCTCTTCAGTAGAGGACTAGAGTTCTACCAGGTTCCTATTGGCCTTTATGCCCAAGGAGAATGTTTGTTGAAATAGGCTTGGACTAAATCACTGGCAATTCATTCAGAGATTAATGTTCTTGCTTGAGAATGTGGAGTTATTGGTTATTTCCCTAATTTCTATTCCTGTATAGACCATCCTGCTCACTTCCTGTCTTTAGGTATGTGCAAATAGCATCTCCAAATATCCATGGCTATTTTCATCACAGACAGAAGAAAAGACAGGCTTCTGTTGAAGATAGTCTTCTCAGCCTCATGCAGATAGTTAGTGGAGAAGAAATGTGTGAGGAGGGTGTGGGTAGGACGAAGTTTACAGCTGGGCAGTTAGAACACATCTACATTCCTGGTTGCTGAGAAGACAGTCAGCCCCTCAAGTACTGGTTGACAGAGCTTGCATGGGCCAAATATTTCTTACTTCTCAGCTCTTGATGCATCCATCAGCTATGCTGGTTAGGATTCAGTGTACAGACCAGCAATGGAGAGTGTCTGGAGAGCTTGTGCATAGAGGGCACTGCTGATTTTGAGACAGTGCCTCTTGCCGTCTAGGGTAGTGCTCTCTGCCCCTCACCAAACATACCTGTGCTTGAAAATTTCTACCAGAACTGGAGTAGCAGCTGCACTGTCCAAAGCTCTAGGGTAAACAAGGCTTCTAGTATATTCATTGCCAAGTCATGCTTGGATTGCGGTGGTTAAATGCTCAAACACCATCTGCTTATATACTCTTGCTGTCTTCCACAGAGCAGCACCCTTGCTAACGTTTGCTTTCTGGTAGAGATAAAGTTATGAAGTGAAGCATGTTTGCCTATTCTTCCCAGGTTGAGATAGATCAGATAAATCCATTTCTTTTCCAATAGCCTTTGGGATCACAAAGATCCTTGCTTAAAAATTTGAGGGGTTCTTCTTCCCTCAACGGACCCTTCCCTTCCAGTGATCACATCCTCTCTTCCCCCTGTCTAACCTTATGCAGTAAGACCTTTGAAAAAAATCTAGTTACTGGGAGGTGGGTTCTGAATTTGGGTTCATAAAGAACTGGGGATGAAACTAAACAGGGGAAAACCTGTGATGAACATCATAGAGGTCAGGGAGAACGTACTGAAAATCTGATGAACATATTTTTCTTAGGAAAAGAGCATGCCAAGATTATTTTTGTGGTGGGTGGGGAGATCTTGAAAAGGGGGGATGTAGTTTACCATAATTGAGGGCTGTGGGGAACAGTTCCCCACTAGCAGAGGGGTGGTTTGTGCTGGGTGGCAGGGCCCTTCCTCAGCAAATGTCAATAAAACTCTTGTGTCCCCAATGTGAATGAGCCCTTGCTGCGGGGGAAGGGAACACCGCAGGAAAAACAAGGGCATAAGCAGCCAAAATCTCTCTAAATAGAATATTTGTCAGTTTTCCATGAGGCACTGGTGGGTTTTTAAGCTCTTCCAAGCTTTGAACAAATTAAGACTGAGTGTAAAGTGTAGATATATTTATATTTGTTCCATCTCTTTTGGGTAAGTTGAGGGGCTGGAGGAAGGCTCATCAATTCAATGCGTGTTCCATTAGAAACTTCTTGGGATTAGATCAGGTTAATGAAAGGAATAAATAGGGCTTTGACATGTTGTTTGGTTTTACAGGACTGTATTGTTTTATGATGTTTTATGAGAAGCACTTATACTACTCTTCAGGCGAGAGATTATTGTGCCTTTTATAAAAACTAAAAGAAAACCCACTTCTCTTTCTTTTTCTTTCCGTTGCTAAGTAGATGCTATGTTTGTTTGCAGTCGTCATTTCCCAGTAGAAATCTATGTTCTGGAGCACTGCCTAGAAAGAAATGGCTTCAGAGCACAGATTTCAGAAGCAAAAAGTGGGGGGGTGGGAGGGGTGGGAGGTACCCAGATCATGAACACCCAACAAAATCTTGGAGTAAATAAGTTGTCTTGGAGAGATGATGAATGAGCAGTCCCAGAGGAATACACCCAAACCCCAAAAAAGCCCCTTCAGGCCACATTCTGATGTATTGCTCTGATAATACTTTCTGTTTCTTTAGAACTCTAATATCTCAACAAAGAATTGAAAACATTACTCTAGCACCAAACCTCTGGCCCTGCAGAGCACATCTGTAGTGATGTCAGTGTTCAATTTGACTAGGTTAAGCTTAAGCACTGAAAGGTTATAATGCCCACTTTCAGAGCTAGCCCTTTCGTCTTTCAGTACCCTGGTTAAAATGGGGCGGTTGATCTTTTCACTTGTCTTAAGGGTTTGGAGATTGTCATCCCAAATCAACAGGGAGTACTTGTTAAGCTGCTTTGCCTCTGATGTCATACTGTTCTGGTAGGGTTTTAATCTTTTCTGTTAGGATTTTAAATGAAAACACAGCAAAAGTGTAAAAATGCATCCTAAGCTCCATTCTCTCTTGCTACTTTATGCTCCACCTCAACTGCCACATCCCAGTTTTCATACACAGCAACATCAGTATTTTAGATAGTGTCATTTCCACTTGTGATATCTTCTCCCTTCCCCCATAATGACAGTCCCCAAGCATTTGGTTTAACTTGCTAATCCTTCCAGCACCACGGAGATGCACAGGAGTTACTACTCCATTGCAGATGGGAGGCAGAGCTAAAGAAACAAAGCAGCGTGCTCAGTACCACACACAGCTTGGGGGATGCACAGAATTGAACAGGGTCCTCTCGTAACCTCGGCTTTATCTGAGGCTCTAGGTTGTACTTGCAGACTGTCACCGGTTTTGTGATATGGACAAATGTCTGTTAGGCCTGTGTGACCCACTTATGCTTGTAACCTAATGAAGCTTTTAGTACAGACCTTTCCTCAGAGGCAAAAGGCCAATGCACTCGCCCATGCAGTCTCTTCTCATTCTCCCATTCACCTTTAATATTTTGTTGTTAATGGATCATGCTAAAAAGGATTAGCCATTTCAATTTACATTCTGCTGCTTTCTGCATTTAACATTCTCACTGTAAGTGATGAATTATTGACTATTTAAATGTGACTACAAACAGCCTGAAAGAGAAGGTCTGCTTTACTGTTTGCAATGCTGAACTCATGCAGCATAGGTCAAGGTTTTCCTTTCTCTTTTTAGTTACCCATCGATGGGCTGCCTTCCTGGCTTTCACCTCCTATCCCAGTACCCCAGGCTGGTGTACTGTCTGGCGTTTAACAGCCCAAGAAGAGGCCCCAGGGTTAAATATTGTTAAGCATGTGAAATTTAACCTATATTATTGATATTGGGTTCAGACCAAAGTGTCTGCAAAGTGGCTTAAGAGGAAGAGTTCATTATAGAATAAAGCACTTTGGCAGAAGACCAGATCCACATGCCCTTAAAATTGCTTTTGATTCCCCCTTCGTATTTAAATGTACATAATTACAGAATCTGCCATTGTTCAGAAACTAAGATCTGTCCTTTGAAAATAAGTCAGGAGAGATCTGGGTGTAAGACGGGGTACCATTATTTAGGATTTGACACACTGTCTCCTGAGAGCTACAGCAATGCAGAGGGGCTCAGAGATAGCTGTTACTCTGGGGCTGGAGTAGTCTCGTAGTGACACAGAGGGTACCCATGAAAGCAACCGTGAGTGCACAGGCTTCAGGCAATGGTTTTTATAGACTGTGGAGAGGTTCCAGGTTTCCTCTGGAGAAGCGAAGGAGTCAGCCTTACCTTGCTCTCTGCAACTCTCCTGTATGAGACACAAGTCAACTCTCTGTGGCCACCTCCAGAGGTTAGAGGTGAATCGTGCAACTCCAAGGTGGAAACCAGAATGCTTGTTTCTGCTTGTGTGTTGGATTTTTTTGGGGTGGGGAGGGAATCCGGAGACCTGGATTTGATTTCCAGGTTACTAGATCTGGGGAACAGTAAAACTTCCTGATAACTGTCCAGTTCTTTCCTGTAGATGATAATGTTGGAGGAGCTGGGCAACCTCTTCTTGCTGTGCATATGTAGTGTCTCTAACATGTGATGCCCGGTTTTTATAACTTTGATAGGGGTAACTTCTATAGCATGTTTCTTCAGCTGGAGATGGGGAGAGAAGAGGGACAATCTTTCAAGCAGTCAAACTGAGAAAGCTCTAAACTCTCTTATATCAAGCAACTTGAAATTAAATTTTTGCCTTCCCCAGTTCTGCTCCCATAACTGTCCTCTAGGCTCTGCACCATGGGACACCACCCATATCTGGAAAGCAGCCACTGAGAGGAAGCCCCAACTCAGGCAGGCAAAAAACTGAAACATTTTTGTAAAATAAGCTGCAAAAGCCCCAAGTTAACAGTAAGAGGCAGGTGTGTGTTGGTGGTGTAGCCAAGCTTTTACCCTCTAATGTACTCAGCCATTTAAAAATAAAACAACTTTCCCAGAGCAAATCCCCATGTCACATTATGGCACTTGTGCATCTGCTGCTTTTGGAAGATCTGTGTAAGGGGTGGGGGGAGCATGGAGAGAAGGCACACATCAGTGTGTCAAATGAACTTCTTTTCTCACTTCTTCATGGCCTCAGAAAAGGAGCAGTGCATAAATGCATGTTTCAGGTTTTAAATTAGTTTTATAAGACCCCTTCTGAGTGAATTGGGCAAGTTGGGAATGAGAGAATAAAGGGAGGGAAGGAGAAAAAAGGCATTCGTGTTAGTCAGAAGAGCATGAAATGGTTAGGTATTTGGGGAACTCTTGAAGCACTCACCCTTGTCTGTTCTCATCCTCACACATGTACTTGCGAAACAAAAACTCCTGGTTATAGAAGAAGGTGGTTGGTGGATTGGTGTGGACACAACTATACCCATCAGATGGTTGAGTATGACCTAGCAGCTAGCACCAAGCAGG
Source organism: Fulmarus glacialis (assembly GCF_000690835.1). Classification (NCBI taxonomy): domain Eukaryota; kingdom Metazoa; phylum Chordata; class Aves; order Procellariiformes; family Procellariidae; genus Fulmarus; species Fulmarus glacialis. Next base: position 7,044 of record NW_009207352.1, on the reverse strand, counting down.
GGACTTTTGGCTCCTCTTTCTACCTGTAATATTTATGCTCTGAGGCTTCCTTTAGCTTTGGGGAGTTTTTCAAAATTTGTGACTAAAAGGCACTACGTAAGTGCTAAGCATTAGTGGTCTTATACGATGTTGCATATCTGTGTTTCTGCATGCATTCATAAGCCTGGAGTGTCATGCATATAAATTCACAGGCATACAACATTACACAGTACTGTTAATAATAATCATGCAGATTCACGCAGGGTCTTTTGTCTAAGGAGATCAAAACGCTTAAAGCTTCTTTCACGCACACAGAAACCCGACATAGGAAGTTAGAAAAGTGTTGACAGAGTTTGAAATAACTGGATTCTCTCTCTGGCAAGGCTTCTTTAAATTAAAGAAATAATCTCCAATGAAAGCTAATAATGTTTCTTGAAACCCAATGCAATCAGGTGTTCTGATACAACAAAATATAGGGAAGGATTTGAGAAAGTGTGCTTTTTGTGTTTGGATTTTTAAGGATTTAACTTATCACTTGATGTAGTAGTGCACCACCTGAAATCAGTGGGCCCATTGCTACTAAACAAAATTCATTCTAAAATAGTTGTGTAAATGAAAGACACAAGGAAAGACTGGTCAGAGACGTTGCTCAAAATGTAAAGTGATGTGGGAGTGCTTATTGTAATAGATTAATGGCAGAAACTGCTCTTGTTGTTGCACATTTGTGTTTAGTCCCAACTGTAACAAGCAATAGTTAAAAATGAAGGTGAGAATTATCTACATGGATCCACTTCTTTCTTCTGGAAGAGGAAGTGGATCTGCTGGAGGAGGGAGATCATTATTTTCAAGAAACATGCTGGCAGAAATGACTCAGTTCTGCAAATTTCCCTTTATTGCTTGCTTTTGAAAAATCTAAGTTCTCTTGGTAATGGGGAGCTTATTTTAAGAATTTTTACAGTTGTGAGAAAGGAAAAATGACAGACCTTCAAATCATTTTGGGCCTTTCAGACTATGAAGCGTGATTTTTTAGCATATGGCTACAGGAAGAGGGTCTGGATGTGCTCTGGAAAATAATTTTCCACAAGCGATCGCCAACTCTGCAGAAGGACTTCCTGAACGGAGACTGAAAAGATGCTTCTGATTCCACTCAGGGTGTTCTCTTTAATGGAAATGTCTAACTTGCTGCAGTAAACTTTGAAGTCCCCATGAAAAATTCATGGAGGAGAGAAAGCAAGCCTAAGGACTTGCGTAGTGCTGCAGGAAGAGGCTGGCACTGAGGCTAGGTGACATGAGAAGTCCTGCAGTTCTGCCAGGTGGTGCCTTGGAAAAAGCGAGGAGTCCAACTCCCATCATGCTCTTGAGCACTGCTGAGTTGGGAGCGAAGTATTGCAGATGAGCCCAACGAGGCCTTGAAATGCCTTCCCTTTCTTTCAGCCTTGCTTTCTGTCTCGAGGAAGTCCAACGATGAGCAGAGCTCTGACAGTTGATGTGAATAGTTTCTTCTGTTGGAAGGAAGATGGACAAAAGTAGTTCCTAGCTTATAACTGCAGACAATCCCTGTGTCTTGGAAAGAAAATTGTTTTCCCTCTCTTCTGGACAAAATCGCAGTTCTGGATGGGCATTCAGTTGAATTTACTCCTGATGAAGGTGAATGGGGGAGAAACCTTTCTATTGGAGAATAAGACAGGCAGCAGTTGAATTTAGCTGTTCTTTTCCTTATGCATGGTAACTACAGCTTGCTCTTTTTCTTAGAGATGGAGTCTTGAAAGCAAAGTAATGATGCTGCAAGGCCCGCTGGGTAATGGTATGCAAACGGCAATAAAATTGCTGGAGTAGCAATTTGAGCAGTATGACCCTTACGTTAAGGAATTTGCCTTTAAACTTAACCTAAAGAAAATAAATCTAATTGTCAGAGGAGGAGTGGAGTAAGATTTGAAAATAAGTTTAAAATAAGTAAAATATTTGCCTTCCATCTTCATTTATGGGCAGTTGTAGGAGCTGTGTAGGGCTAGCTTAGCAACCACACGGTTGATGTGGACACTGGCATCCAGAAGGAGACAGGTTTTGTTTGTGGTGTTCTGGCACACGAGAAGTTAAGAATATCCCTGAGGTCCAGTGATTGACATCATCAAATACACTTGCTGTTCCTAAGCTCTTGTCTGTCTCAGGCCTGTTTGACAGCAGAGCCAAAGGTCAGAGAGAAATTAATCTGCTGTAAATGAAACTAAATGGATTGCAGGGTGTTGTTTGTGACAAGAGTAAGTGGTGGAAGACTTCAGCATGCAAAGGGCTGCAATTTAGACCTTGCCAGTGGACTGGGTCATTCATCTTTCCCATGTAAAATGAGATGAACCTAATCCTTCCAACAAAATAAGGATAACAAGCAAGAAGGGTGTTTTTAGCAATTTAACCCTGCGGCAGCTACTATCTAAATAACTAACTATCAATGTGCCTTTCCTGCCCCCTACCAAAAGGAAGAATAATAATAATGCTCTTATGAAAAAAAGAGAGTTAATTGTTTTCATTCTAGATATCTCAGTTCTAACTGAACCCCTGGTAATCTGTCCTTTGTTCTCTAAAAAGATTGATGCTTGAGTGGCAATAATAGCTGAGGGGTACTGTGGATCAGTGCTGGGTGACAGAAAATCCGGGTGCTGTTTCCTGATGGGTGACTTCGGGTGAGGCGTCCTGTTTCTCTCGTAGCATTACAGGACCTGGTGCAGGGATCCCTCAACTCTTTGGCCGTGGTCTGAGGTCATATCCTGCTTGACTCAATCCTTCTGGAGTCCCAGGTGCTTCTTATTCACTGTCTCCCTCTTCAGTATTTTATTTAGTCCTCTGAAAAGCGATTGAGACACACATAGATATAGGAAAAAGCTTTGTGTTCAGCCTATCTGAATGTGGTTCCAGGCATGCATATGCCTCTTAACATAAAGAAAGTACTGATTCTGGTTGGGATTTCTAGGTATTAGAAGGTATAAATAATCTTCTCTTGCAATGAAGTGAAATAAATGGGTGTACTTGTAGGGGAGCTAGCTTTCTATTGAGAAATGTATAATGATCCCAGCTTCTGTGGCAGCTGAGCCAAAATGTGTGTGTATATAAATGAATGTATATCTCAGTGCTTAGATACTCGTATGATGGATGCTCCAGGAGAAGGTAAACTAGCCAGAAAGGTATGAATAAATGTCTCGCCGGTGCCTATCAATAGGCAGCGACTGCTGCTGACATGCTGTGTCTCAGTGGGCAAACTGTAAGGGCTTTAAGTAAAAACAATTATTGAATGTATGATGTCTAAGTCTATTAGTTGTATACTATTATTGACTGACATTAGATTAAAAAGCATGTCCTTATTACTCTCTCCTGTCATTAACTTGCCAGGAAAGGTCAGTCACGAAGTATATTATTACTAAATTGTAGACTC
>NW_009207352.1:0-3610 GCF_000690835.1 Fulmarus glacialis | reverse complement strand
CAGGAATAAAGCCACAGAGGACTAGAGCCAAACTTTGGGCAGGCCCAGAGCCTAGTTTTGTTCTCACTCCCCGCACTTTGTAACAAGGCCAACGGCTCCCCATCCAGATCCGCTGTCGCTTTGTCTATATTCTGTGCTGGAAGCAAGAGGGATTGTCCTACTGTAGCTTTTCCTCAAATGTCCAGGTACCTCTGCACAGTGTAAGGAAGCTGGATCTAAGCCTGCACTCGAGTCCCAACTTGCTGGCCATCAATACAAGATATATGCAAGCCCATGGTGTGCTTGATATAAGGGACAGAGGGAAAAGACAGGGAGTAAGGGCTTTGTGCTCAAAGTGCTTATTTATTTACCTGTGTCACGGAGGAACCTGGTCTGCTGTGTCTGGCCTCTGTTATTTAATGTTTCCTGCAGCCATGCTGGTTGATCAACACCAAACAGTGGAGAAGATGCCGGCAAGTCCTTCTTGAAAGAGCCTGACATCTGGTGCTTCAAAGCAGATGGGATCTGTAAGCAACCTGTCTTAAGGCAAATCTGTCAGTGGATATCAGGAGTCAAAGCCCCAAGCAAGAACATGGAAGGGTTGAGAGTGAGCAGGGAAGGAATTGGCCATCAACGTTTTTGCTGACCCAAACATCATAAAGGCAAAATCAGTTTTGGTGCCAGAGGATCCTTGTATCTTCACTGATTTCAGTGGGACTTAGTCTAAATTTAAGCGCATGAACTGCTTTCTCAGAAACAGTATTGAATACATAGAATGCCACTGTGCAGTGACTTAAGTATTTTGGAAGCTTTTACTTGGTGTTTTGTGTCATTGCCATAAAATCGTAAGATTGGGGATGGGTTGGACTCCACTTATTCCTTTTCTGAAGCTTTCTCGGAATGTTCCTTCAGCTGCTATAAACGTAACACTAAGATTTCAGCACAAATCAAGCTCAGAGGTGAAAATGGGAATTATTCTTTGTCCGCCGTTGTGAACTTAGAGATGCAGCAGTACATTACTAACACAGATAGAAAAACAACTCACGCTAAAATGAAGCTTTGTTTAGAGTTTTTTGGTCCCTCTGCCTCCTGCCTTGGACAAAAAAATTCATCACAGTCTTTTGATCAGAACAAAGCTCCCTATAAACATCAAATTTGGAAGTTTTCTTTCAGGAATAATGCCATTGTTTTGGCCTTGCACCTTCTTCCCCCTCTTTCCCCATTCCCAAATAACCTCCCTGAAATTGTCTGGGTTAGCATATGTTTTTATTTTTTGACCCTTGCATGCCTAAGGGAATTGAGTCACAAATGGCTTGTGTTCACAAAATTGGTGGAATAAAGCCCAAGCTTTAAAGATGCAACTTGGCAGCTTTTAAAAGGGCATAAGTAAAGGAATAAAACATCGGGTGAAGTTTCCAGAGTGATTTGAGAAAGTGATTCCTAAGTGAGTTAGAAGAATTTAAAGAAGATTCTGACAATCATTGTTCGTCTCTTAAAGATACAGAATGATGAGCCATTACACATACATTTAAGTAACTTTGTAAGTGTGCTTCAGAATATATATATGTGCTTCTGTTCCTGCAAGAAAGATGTGTGTGTGTGTGATTCTACAACAGGCTCATCTTTAAAGTAAATCTCAGGAGTACTTTGTGGCAGAAGTAAGAGGGTGCTAGGAAAAGACTTTGACGCTGCAGTGGGAGGAAAGGAAGGAGCTTTTTGCCCTTCACAAAGGGGTTTAAATGTTCAAGAACCATTTAGGTACTTGGAAGTATCAGCCCTGTTCCACAGGTCAAAATCGGAGAGACTTGGTTGGTCTGCTGAATGAGGGCTGGTCATGCATCCTGAAAGTGAGCTGGAGGACAGGTTTTAGAGAGGAATCCATTCCTCTTTCTTAATGTGTAAAAACCAAAGCTGGGGAGACAAGGTGGGAAGACATTAATATCTGCCACTAGATCATTCTGGCTACTTTACATCCTTCCTACTGTCTGCTTCTCTCCAACACATCTGTATTTCTTTTGGTCTCAAACAAACTTTGGAAAAGTTAAGTTTTTGAAGCTACTCTTAAGGATTTTTCTCTCTTTTAAATATCTTATCTCTAATCTGCTGTGTTTCAGAAGTGTCGCACCAAATCCTGAAGCAAAGAGTGAGAACACCAAGCTCTGCATAATGCAGGTGCCCAGGAGAGCAGTAGGCAGGCTGGTTGCTATAACAGCTTGTATCTGTGGAACATATTCCATTCCAGAAAAGATCCCAAATCTCTTTATGGGCTAAGTCGAGAGAAGGTAAAATGCACTATGGACAAGTTGGGAAAAGCTGAAAGAGGCAAAATACTGGTTTTAACTTGGTATCTAGGATAAACAGCCCTGACCTACTAAGTACTCTATCTGCATGGATGGGAAAGGTAGTCAGAGTTTTTCTGCATTTTTAAAACATCCTTTCAACGTCTGTGAAATGGGGATAGCAATTTCTCCCTTTCCTGTAGCACTGGTTCAGAAGAGGAATCAAAATTGCAAAAGACTCTTGCAACATGGTTAGAAAAACCCTATGGTTTAGGAAGTTTAATACACTGTACTCATCAGCTATTGCGTTTCTGTATAGAAGACAGTTACGTTAGGTGAAGGCTGAGATGAGAACTAACACCCTGGACCATGTCTCTGCAGCCTGTTTTCCTTCTGGTAATGACAGAAATGGGGAGGTGTGTCCCTATGGCTTTGATAACCATGATTGCAGTGACCTAATTCAGGAAACATTTAAGTGTTGGAGTGGTCAGGCAAAAACCCCTTGTGAATTGTTTGGTGAATCTAAGACACCCTTAAGATCTCTCAGCAGTCCAGAGGTACTCGCTTTATATTCTTATCAGAAAATAATTTCCCTTGCAGTGTGAAACTGCTTTGCGTATCAAAACCGATCTTTCCTGGGAACTTCATCGGTTATCTTAAGGAAAAAATAATGGCTAATATCAAGACTACTGTTGGGGTAATCTTGGGACAGCTTTAACTTTGCAGAAGTACAGTATAAGGTTTTCTATTGAAAAAGGAGGAATGGTTACATTCTAAATCTCCTCCACCTGCCACCTTAATGCTCAATAGGATTCAGACTGAGGCAATGTATATTACATTATGATTCCAAAATATAGATTTTTTTCTTTTTATTATTATTTCTGAAAGTTTCTAGGAATGGATTGGACAAAAAATGTTAAATGGCTTACGTATACCGTGCGTTTTGGTAGCTGGTTGGATGAGCTGACCTCCCAAGCTCCATTTCATAGTAATTGGTGTGAATTGACAGTTCTGTGATTCACCTACTACTGCTATGCAGCCAAGAGTGCTGCTCTCAATTTGTAGAGTTGAACAGAAAATATGGTTTGCGTGACTAATACGCTTATCTAGATATGCTATCTCTTGCAACAAAAATTACAAATATCTGGACTGATTTTTATTAAATATAAAAATGGTTTTCTGCTTATATGATTATTTCTCAAAATAATGGAGTGCTTTGCCCAAGTTTCCAATAGAAATAATCTTTCCCTTCTTCCCCCACCTTAATTTCAATGACAAATTTCTAAGTTTCTCATTTTGCACCTTCTATAAAGCTTTCTAGGGGCTTTCATAGAATCATTAAGGTTGGAAAA
>NW_009207351.1:0-1215 GCF_000690835.1 Fulmarus glacialis | reverse complement strand
TAATGATTCTATGATTCTATGAAAGCAGCAGAAGAAAGACAAACACCCCTGCCCCAAACCCCACAAAACAAGCAATGCAAAGGCAATGACTCACCACCTCTCACAAGCAGACTGATGTCTAGCCCGTCTCTGAGCAATGGCCACCTTCCAAAAAAACCCCTCCTTCTCTGTTTTTATTGCTGAGCATGACATTATATGGTATGGAATATCCCTTTGGTCAGTTGGGGTCAGCTGTCCCGATTGTATCCCCTCCCAACCTTCTTCCCACCCCCAGCCTACTCACTTTGGGGGCAGAATTGAAGAAGAGAAAGCCTTGATTCTGTGCAAGCACTGCTCAGCAATAACCAGAACACTGGTATGTTATCAACACCATTTTAGTCACAAATCCAAACCCAAGCACAATACGGGCTGTTATGAAGAAAGTTAACTCCATCCCAACCAGACCCAGTACAGAGCTATAGTGGACATAATAGCTGGTAAAGGTCTTGGGCACTTTAATACTTCTTTTTGACCCCATTGTGAAATTCAAATCCCAGCTGGGCCTTTATTTTGCTCTTCCACACTCTTGTCTTAGTAAAGGCTCTGCATTTAGATTATCTAAATGGCTTTTCACTCCACTGCTCTAGTTGGGATTCTTTTATTCTGACCACAAGTGCGTGAGCAATTTAGATGAGGTGTCACCAGTGTCTCTTTAAAAAAGTGCTATCACCTATCTTTCCGTACTGTAAAAGTATTGATTCACACATCTTAGGGATCAAGTTGCCTTTTTTCACAGGTCCATTTCGGTGGCAATTGTCTGTCACTTAGTGTCCTTTCCCACAGTATTTCTGACTAGAATCATAGAATCATAGAATCGTTTAGGTTGGAAAAGATATTTAAGATCATCAAACCCAACTGTTAACCTAGCACTGCCAAGTCTACAACTAAACCATGTCCCTAAGCACCACATCTCCTCCCGGGGAGGGTGCCCCCCCCCCTCCCCGGGCCAGCCTGTTCCAAGGCCTGACCACTCTTTCAGTAAAGAGATTTTTCCTAATGTCCAATCTAAACCTTCCTTGGCACAACTTGAGGCCATTTCCTCTCGTCCTATCACTTGTTCCTTGGGAGAAGAGACCAACACCCATCTCGTTACAACCTCCTTTCAGGTAGATGTAGAAAGCGATAAGGACTCCCCTCAACCTCCTTCTCTCCAGACTAAACAACCCCAGTTCCCTC
>NW_009207350.1:25348-33622 GCF_000690835.1 Fulmarus glacialis | reverse complement strand
TTGATGTAGACACAGTGTTGCATCACCATGTATGAGGACTGTACCTGCTCTGAAGTGAAAACGTCATATTTCGTGAGTGGGACATATAGTAGACAGAAATTTACAGCTTTATGGATATACATGTGCAATGAGATTAGAAAAAAAATCTTAATTACTTTGAGTGCCTTTTAAGTAGAATTCCAATTGAAGATTTCTTTCTTCAAGTATTTTTAGTTTTTTATTTTTTAATTATTTTTTGAAAAAGTTTTTTTGCAACACTAGTAGCAGTGGTGCTACCATTTTGTTTTGCACACAAACTTCAATCCAACCTAGAAAGAACTATTGTCTCCTTTGGTTTGTTAATAACTACATTTGCTTAGGTTATCACTACGAGTTGAAAATGAGCAACAGCTTAGAAGGGCATACACATTTTGTTGGTTTTTTTAAAAATCTATAATTGTTACATGTAATGCCAGTCCCAAGGATTCTCACAGTTTATGGGAGTTCTAGGGCTGCAGCCTGGTAAAAGAACTTCTCGTATCTTTTAGACAGTACGTCTGGTAATTATGACTCTAGGTTACATGCTGCCTAGCTGCTGCACAGGCTGGCTGAGAGTCTGTCACTTATGAGCATTGACTTCAGACTTGCCCTCTACTTTCCCCTCAAGACAGGTTTCTATACATCTGTGAAGTCTAAATTGAGATTAATCCTGAACCAGCACTAAATAATATTTCATGGCTCTGCTGGGAGAAACAAAAATGCATACTGGTCAAGAGTAGAGAATGGTAAATGACAAGACATGCTAACAAGAGAAAGCAAAGTAGCTGATACAGTACCCCCTCTCTTATGTCTGCATGCCTAATTCTTGGACAATAGCTAGCATTGAGTTTCTTGGGGAAAAAGACAAATTAAAAAAAAAAAAGGCTGAGGAAATATGAATCAATTAATTTTAAAAAATGCAGGGGAGTAGTAAACATTCAATTTTATTTTTAAAAGCTATTTCTCTGTTCTGAAACAGATCTGTCTTCAGTACATTAAGTACTGTTTAACTGTCTATAGTAATAACAGCATTTTATTCAGAATTTTCTCTCCCTTTTTCTTTGACCTCTTTGTGCATAATATTTCTATGGGTGTTTCAGCAGTGACATTTATTTCTCAGGGTTATATGCCTTGTAGGATTCTGAAATGCAGGAAACTGGTTGGTTTTGGCAATAGTTTTTTTCTCTTCTGTGATTAAAGTAAGATTGACTATGATATAAGGCTGAAATTTCATAAGATAGGTGTAAGCTTATGTATTTAAGTCTATATTTATCTGCTCAGGCAAAAAATACTATGTCTCAAAACAGAGTGGCAAGTATTTTGTATTGACTTTTGTGTGAATTCTTGATTGCTTAGCACTTTGGAAAAGGATGGGTTATGCCTTTAGCTGTCTGTTCAGATAAATTTCAGATATGAAATATGAGCCATTTGCTCCCTCTTATGTGAGAAAACATTGTGAAGATGGCTAAATAATGGCTGTGGGTAGTGAAACTGTGATTAACATTATTCTGAATTCCACACAGTATGCCATTTTCCCTTCTCTTTAGAGGTCTGCAGGTCTGTTTTTCTCTGTGTAATGCTTCTAATTCAGGTGGCTTTCCTGAAGCAGTAATTATTAACTGCTTTGGGGGGATTAAAACAAGAAAGATTTTGTGTGTGTGTGTGACATTGATGTGTTATCTCAGTTAAAATACCATATTGCAGTGTTGTAGGGCATATTTTTACTTCTGGAAGTTTCAGGAACTTTGTTCTTAAAACCCTCCTGCTTTCTGGCTCTGTCAGGCTCTAGTTCTGAATGCATTCCTTCATATTACTCCTCTAAAGTGCACAATTTTGAACTTTAACACCTCTTAAATCCCAGATTCTTACCCGCAAATTGCTCTGTTTTGGTTTATGTCCAACATTATCTGTTGCCTTGCATACAGGTGGATATTTTTGTATGCCCATAATAGGCAGGCATTCATATATGGAATCTAGGACCCCAATCTGTATGTGCTATTCAAACACAAAGAGAAAGGGAATCACTGTCCCAACCAGCATACAATCTAAGTGTAAGGAAAAAAGCTCAGATGGCACAGAGGGAAAGACGACCTTTAAAGTGAAGGAGTAGTTTTGGTAGCTGAGCAGCCTAACCACTGAAGAGGTTTGGAAGGTATCTTGAAAAAGAAGAGGTTAAAAGGAGGATAATGAGGGAGCTTTGCAGATATTTGTGTCTCCTAAATGTGACTGGGAATCTTCTTTGAAAGTACAATGTTGATGTAAATTGAAAATTTCAACAATGGAGTTACATCTAAAAAATGGAATTTGAGATAATGAAAAAAGACTGCAAAGACCCTCTGAGACGAAGCCAGTCATCTATTTTCTGAGAATTTATACAGCAGAATAACATCGCCTAAGCAACTAGTTAGAAAATCACCCTGGATATGGGCAGGTTTTGTTTGATAAGGCCAAAGAAACTTTCTTGTTTCTTTGTAAGCGTGATGGAAAACAGAGGCTGTTTGACAGTAATAACTTTGTGGACGGCTAAGAAAGACTGTGTCTTAGATATGTATGGGGGTGGGGGGGAAGTACAGTAAGATTTAGACATAGTCTGGCTCCAAAACTTAGAGGAGACATTTGACATGTGTAAGAGTCGGATTTATCATGACTGCTAGTAGCACAGACACCACTAACCTCAGCGGCCCTTAGGCTTGGTTGCTAGCCTTTCGTGTGCCAAGCTGCTGTGTTAAGCACTCATAGACTGGCATGAATCACTCCACCTAGAAATTAAAGACACTTACACCAGCAATGGCAATGGAAGTAAGTCTGAAATCATTAAAACTTGGGTCAATTGGACTGCATATAGGATAAATAGGATGTTTCTGAAGGGAGCTCGGAGACTGAAATAGCTACAGCCACCCATTCTGCCTGCTTTCAGCAGGGTCCATGTGGTTTGGACAGCTCTGACGCTATTCTGAAAAGGTAATCTTCAAAGGTGTCTAAACCCATTTACCTGCAGTGTGAACACATCTTGGCTGTCTGCTGCCCAGGGCACAAGAACAAAAGAAACTCAAGAGAGACATCTTCCTAGAAAAGTTCAGATATCTGCTGCTGCAAACTTCGAGATTTGCAAGCAACCTGCTTCCCAAATCCAGAAGGACTTCCTATGAAAGGCAATATGGACAGGTTCATATTGCCTCAGGAGCAGCTTGTGACAGAATGCGGTTGTGGCTGCACAATGTCAAATACAGCCCAGATGTAGCCTGAGAAAAATAAGTAGTAAAATTAAACAGAATCTTAGAATTTCATATTGCTGCTGATAAATCTATGTGCTTATATTTCAAAACAGGCATCTTCAGATTTGCTACTGTAATATATCGCACATTTTCACTGAGGTCCTTTTTTCTTAGGGGACATAGTCACTAAGGCGACAGGCTGTGTAAGGTACCTATTCACAGTCTTATGCTGTGGCCATCTGTTATGTATCAGATCATTGTGTTTTCACTGAAAAAAAGCCTCTTGCTCTACACTCTCATCTGTCTTTAACTGTCTTTTACAGTGGTAACAGTTTTGATCTTGACCTTTTTTGGTTTTGGAATATTCTGGATACATTCACCTTTCCCCACTTGCTGGCTTGCTCCAAGCTTCTGCAATCAACCTGTAGTTCACCCAAGAACTCCCTCATCACCCAGCCCAGCAGAAAGCCTAACTTCACAACCACGTACCTGAAAACCCACTCCCAATCCTATTGAGCCCACAACACTCCCCACGTAGCACTCAGCTTCCAGCAAGCCCGGCTGCCTGGGAAGGCTGGGGCGGACATGGAGGGAGGGAGCACACTTGCATCTCACTCCCTAGGACCCATTTACTTAAGAACAAGGTTAAGTTCAAGTCCGCCATGGACTTGCCAGCAAGGTGAAAAGATTTCATGGAGGAAAAAAAGTTCGAGCCAGAAAAGTGAGAAGAGAGGAAGGGAGGGCAAAAGTTTTGATGAAATTTTCATACCTTTTTTTTATGACTTTCCTCGCTAAATCCCTGCCCCCATATTCAACGTTTCCCACTTTGAGAACTGCTGTTTTATAGCAATTATTTCCAATGACATTATACGTTTTATGACATTACATGTCATAATGTAAAAAGCATTTTACTGTCCCACAACTTAAAGTATGAGAAATAATTTGCACTATAAGTGACAAAAGAGGGCCTCCATCATAATGAATTTATAAACATTCTACAAAATTTTTAATAAGTAATTATTGAGTGATGAATAATATGTGTATATTTACATGATTTGCAATTTTACTTTTATTAATTTATTAATACTAATATCTCTCGCTCCTTTTTTTTTTTTAATGCATTGGTCCTACAGCACTGAAATATCAAAATATGTTCAGAAAAAGAAAGTGCATCTTTTAGCACATATGAAAGTCAGCTAGTAAAATTTCAGTATGTAAAAGAAAACTAAAGGGAAGTTTTCCTCCAGGTTAATGTACCTACTTTAAGGTAAGACAAAAGAGTTTGAGGTGAAATTACATTTTTACCTAGCACAAAACAGAATGCTTCAAGATATAAATCAAATATATCAATTTGGTGATAAAACTTACCTGCATGAAAGAAGTCAATAGCATGTTTTGAGAACAGCTTCAATAGGATCAAAAGTTCATCTGTTACATTACAAACATACATCCTGATGCAATTTTAAATCATAAAGAGAACCAAGAATTTTAAGATAATAAATATGGAAAACTGGATAAACAGGTGTAACAAACCAACTCCTACTCAAAATTGCTAAGCCCTGAAAATTCTTCTGTATCTATACTTTTCATAGGCTTTTTCCTCAAAAACAAATTAAGATTTGTTTGATATCATTTCCACTTACGAATATTAAGTTCCCAGTTTGTGCTTGCCTCATAATCGATGTAACACGATCATTTCTAAGCTGCTTAATTGTGCATGTTTCCCTCAGACTTAAATGTCCTTCGATTCCTTAGGGCCATGACCTACACATTGCACTGATCTCTTCTGTGACAATGACGTTCATTGTGCAGATACTAAAGACTTGCTTTTCATAACTGGATATTCTTTATATAGTGCACTTATTTTCATTGTTTTGCCCTCTCTCAAGCGCAGTGACAAACAGTTTTAAAAAATGAAGTTTCCTACTTTGGCTTCTCACTGTGAGCTTGATTATACAAATGCATCCAGGTTGTATATATGACGCCTGCAGAAACATTACTCAGCTCTCAGAGTCTGGTACGAAATGGTGCCCTGTCTTCAGATGCATTGATCCGACAAGAAGCGTGACGTGCTGAGGAATGCCTCTCTGCTTCGTTTCTCAGCTGGGTATATTGTAAATCAATACCTGACTCTGAGACTCTGAGTGGCTGAAGCTTTCTCTCGTCTAGTAGGGCTAGAACTAGCTTTCACACTGGGTCTGCTCTTAGCGGAGTAAAGAGTTATGGGATAACAATGACTAATCTTATCATTTATCTTCAAACTATTTAAGATATTGCCCCGGACACCCGATGCCAAAATACCAGAATACACTATGACTCACTAATATAAACTAAAAATAACTATTTAGAAAAAGCATTCCAAAACACTTTAATCTCTATTACAACATTAAAAATGACAATTTAGAACACCAAAAAGCAGTTCCAATCACAAATGCAAGAGTACTTTCAGTCATTAAAAAGACAAATGTGTGTTTTGAATGAGAAGAATAGCTGAAAGTATTTTAATCACCAATCACAAATCCTTTAAAATCGGTAAACTGTTATTTCCCCATCAGAAAAGCTGAGGCTGAAAGAGATGTGGTTTGCCATTAGTCAGATCTGCCATTATTTGCTGTGGTCTTCACTACACCATGTTGCTTCTCCTATTGGAGTTCTCATCTTACAGGTGGATCCACACGAACAGATTCACACGTTACAGACCTTGTAATCTATCAGTTTCAATTTGAGATAGAATGCAAAATAGAAACCTTTAAAATTATTAAATATGTTATTACATCATTAGCCTCATTAACATAGTTTAACTGCACATTTGATGTGCACTGAAGGATATCCATAGGAACTGCAGATCTCAAGCCTCTTTCCTTTTTATATTTCTGTATTTATATTTGAGAATGGTTTCTTTGCAAAATAATCACTAAACGTGCACTACAATTATATTTTTAACCACATAGCTCAGTACTATATTTGATAAAGTAAATGTCGCTCGCTTTTTAGTAGATGATCTGGTCTTCAGGAAAGTACCAGAAGTGGCTCAGAATTTGAATGACTGAGTGGGTTGCTGCAAAATATCTTATCGTTTATGCTACTTTTAAGTATATAGCTATATTTCAGAAATTTCTGATTAATGGTTTTCTGTTTTTAAATATCACATTGTATACAGTGATAATCCCTTAGTTCTGCTACTTTTTAACTTCGTTGTCACCTGCAATACACATTTCGTCTGTTTTCTCAGTACACTTAATAGCATTAAGTTCATTAATTTTTAAATGTTCTGGGCTGCTAAACATTTCAAGTCTCTGCACATAATATATTCTTATTTATTTTAAGGAAGCACATTTCTCTAATTTTTCTTCTTGACCAACCATAGGATTAAAAAACCCAGAAAATTCCCAAATCCCAACACCACTAGATTTCATAATGTATAATTTTATCACTTCTAGCTTTTGACTGGATTATTTATTATATCTTTACATTCCTATATTTTCAAAAATCAAATTAACATCCTGAACATTTATTGTAGGGTTAGAATATAAAATATTAAATGACTGGAAACTCAACAGCAACTCAAAAGAAAAAAAAAAGGTGAAATATTTGCTTTTAAATAAAAGTCAGTGTGGTTAACAGGCTCCATTCAGTGGCTTTCAAGTCACTGCTTCTGCAGAAATACTGATTCCCAGGCTCTGTCTGTCTTTGCAAATCTGAAGCTTTTTACAACAAGGCATTGCTCAAAGTGTGTGGCAGAGGCAGCAGATGCTGTTGCTTGTAGTTGAACATTTAATAGCAAAAACTACTTCATTGCTTCTAGGAATTTTCAAGATTTTTTTCCCCTTTATGCAACTGAAAATATCATGTAGGACCTTTTTAGATCTCAAAACAAGCTAAACACTGGAGGAAATAAACAAGAATGAAAAACCTGCTGAAATAAATCTTGAGAAACGAGTGGGGACTTTTTTATACACAAAGCCCCATTCAGCTAGATCTCTTAAAACCAACCGTGATCATTTGGAATTATGCATTACAGCTTATTATTCTGAGATACTTCCTTCTTTTTATGGCTAAACCCTTATAATTACCAATATTATGTTTTAATTCATGCATTCTGGGCTAAGATGTCTATACAAAATGCTCTTACAAGTTACGAAGTATCTATGTGAAACTTTATGGGGATGCTAGTGCTCACCAAGTCTATCCATCGGAATTCAGGCTTCTTGCAAATCCCTAGACATCCCATGAATGTAGGACCTTTCGTCTACCCAGCGTCAGCTGTGTGGAATATCGCAAGGGCAGATATGGGTGGCTGGCATTGGTAAATATGCCTGCGACCCATCCACACAGGAAGTCAACACACCTTTTAATGTCACCTAGATTTAACTCATTTTTAGCAATTCTTCCTGCGGGCTTGCTGGCTGGGTCAGCCAGCTTCCAGGCTGCTCCACAGGGAAACAGTGCAAGCAGAAAGCAAATCTGACCTTTAGCCTTGATCTTAGCATCACTTCCATTGAGATGTAATCGCAGGATTACAGTTGGCATGTTTGTGAATGGGAGCTGACCAAGAAAACTCATTCTGGTAAGTGGTATGATAACTAAACAGCAAATTAGCGGATGGATTTTGATGAGCTGATGGGGATGACCAGGTGGTGTCCTGATGCAGGAGTTGGGAGTAGTAAAAGCACGAGGTTCTCTTTGACCATTTTGAGAAAAGCTGTGTGTGAGAAACAGCTTAAATAACTCAGACCAAACCCCAAAGATTAAGCTAAGAGTTACTAGGAAATTCAGAGAAGTAGTAATGGAGGAGTGTTTTAGTATTTTTACTTCTGGTTTTATCACTTTTACTGTGTTCAGGGTAAAGCACTGTATCAAGGACTTCTGCAAAGTCTCTGTGTCACTTGCTTCAAATGCTGCTTTTCTGAATCACATACTTCAGCTGCTGCTTTTTTAAGTGGTGAGCCGCACACCGCTGTCAGAAGTATGAAGCTTTGGGATGAATCTGTTAACACATGATGAGTGTGGTAATATGCCCTCGTGCTGGGATTTTAGGATG
>NW_009207350.1:0-25317 GCF_000690835.1 Fulmarus glacialis | reverse complement strand
AACCATAGGTGTCATTTGTAGGAAAGGTAGTCTTTGCCCAGGAGATGTGCCAGAGAGACTTGCCAAGGCAATGTGTAACCCAGGGGGGGTACATCACCTCAATTGCAAAAGAAGGCAGAGGTATGGGAACTAGCTCTAATGTGCTTGCTTGCTTGATTACTAGCAGCAATAATTCTTGGATGTTCATGCAAATTACTTTATCTAATACTCAATAGAGTAAATTAACTGTGCAACTATACTACCTCTAGGGCACAAGGTGCCAGGGTTTGAGCACTGTCAGGTCTCAAGACTACTGTCATGTATAGCCGTGCCTGGACACAAGATTAAAACATGGTGGCCTCATGAATGTCCATTTAATGAGAACTTTCCAAAATGACATTGGAATTAACATTGTTAATTGAAATTTTTTTGAAAATCAGTTCAAAACTTGTCAGGAAATAAGTGAGAGTTGTTTATTTGTTTATTTTTGACCAGGTCTGTGTTTTAGAAGAAGTTTCTTTACAGCAGTGATGTGACTTTTTTTATTCATTGTAAGAAATTTTGAGAGCTATCTGTATATATAAAATAGTTTATGAAGTTAAATAAAGTTGTACCTGCAAGAACAGATACTAATTGTGCTACTGTAAAAAGAAATTGTTAATGTCCTAATAATAAGCCATTTCTCACATAGTATTAGCAAATTATTAATAAGTTGAAAGCAGCCTACTAAGAAATAGCAGAATCCTCTTACTGTTGGTAAAAATGATTGCTCATTTATGAGTTCAGAATCACAAAACTGAAGAGGGGCATGTGGGGAGAACTGTAGATGTGTGGCCTTAGCAGGATCAGAAGTGGCCAGTAAAAAAGGATACATTGCCTTGCCTGCATAAACAGCAATAAAAATGCCATGTGTTTACAGGCATGTGTTATATGTTACATTGTTACATGACATTAGCATATAGCATACAAATTATTTTGATAAACACTTAATTCAAATGCAGCCCATGTATTTGTTGCATCTCGTAAAACCTAAGATAGGCTGACGGCTGCAGAAGGGGATGATGAGCACGGGAGCCGTACAGAAGTCATGCAGCAGCAATAGCGCTTCCTGGGCTGCAGAGCTGGTTTGTGGCTTAAGCATCTCCCACTCCTTGAGCACTCCCTCCTTTCAAGGACAATTTGTGAGATGGATCCTCACTTTGGGTGCCGCAATGCACTGGCTTAGCATGTAATACCCTGCTTCTAACACAGAGCAGTGGGGCTGTTACTGCCTCCTCTCTGCACCGTGCACAAGCATGTGCTGAAACATGCCTTGAGTCTACAGCCAGTGAAAGCAAGGGGGTAAAATATTTAATAATATTTTTGTTTCTAATATTTAATTGGAGAAAGTTGAAACTCAACTCTTTTACCCTTCACATGGTGTCTGGGTTTCCTGTGCAGTACAAAAAGTATTTACAAGCTTCTACCATTTTGGTTTTTTTATCGCTTCATAGCAGTCCCATCATTTTGCTTGCAAACCAGCAATTCTTTTGGTTTCCCTAATTACAGTTGGTTTTTTCCCATTATCTTGTGTGTTAAATACATTCTTCTTGTCCCCACATCCGCTTCCTTGACTCAGAGGAACCTCAGGAGTGAAATCAGTGCTTGCTGTTCGGCCTGTTTGCAAGTAAAATACACACATAACTAAAACTGTCAGAAAGTTTTGAAAATGTAAATACTTTTGTCATTACATCATTAAGGCTTCCGGTTATAATGTCAGCCTGGCCCTTCCATTGACCACATGAGATAGCAAGTACCAGAACATTGTTAATGGGGTTAAGCAACCCACAAGGGTCATAATTTAGCAACTTTTTTGAGCATGGAGGTGTCTTTGGGTTTGTTAGCTCTGCAAATTTGACATCATTCCAGGGTATGGAGCAATCTGTTTTCCATCAGCTTTTATTTCTTGTTTCCCAAGTGTGGTAATATGCTAAAACCAGTACTTAAATCTTGTCTTAAGTTCAATTTTACCTTAATGTAAAATGAATCAGCAGCATTATATAATTTACACTGCATAGCCTACATTGCTTTGTTTATTTTTTTTAACCGAAGAAAGGTGCTATTATGTTTGCTAAGGTAAATGGAAACAGATGTTTCAGACGTTGCTTGAGAAAATTAATGTTGAATTAGTAACGTAGATTGCCAATAGAAGGGGTCCCTGCTCTGATCAAATGAAAGAAAGCGGAAAGATTGCTACTCTGTGCTGCAGTTATTTGCTGCACAAGATACACTGCAGGAACACAGTAAGCATGGAATTCATACAGCTTGGTAGCAGTCCAGTAGTTCTAACCTATTAAATGTATTTGCTCAGATGGAGTAGTAATGCAGATGCATTGTGACTTGTCCCATTAAAATATTTTTTTCTTTCTATGGAACTGCATAACTGATTTTGTTTTTTCAGCTTTCTAAAATAGAAATGACTTGGTTGTAGTTAATGGAATTAAGCTAGCAAAGCAGTAAGCAGAAGCAAGCTATTTATTTTTAATTGAAAGCAAAGCACAGTAGCTATAGATTGGTTTAAAGGTACATTAGTTAAATTTAAAAATGTAATGAGAATAGCAATCTCAACAATGCATACATATATATATATAACTAATAGCGATGAATAAAATGCTGTGTCCACATCATGTGGTCTTTTGATTTACTCTCACCAAGAATCAAGGATAGAACTAAGAATCTAGGTATTAGGGGGAAAAAAAGGCTGCAGCTACACAAAAGTCTGTTTTTTGGCAACAGTTCCTAGTACAGATAGCTCACCGGGTGCATTCTTGTTTTCCCAACATGGGGGTTTTGCTTGGTTAGTTATTTCGTTTGGGGAGGGCCGGCTTGTTTTATTTTGTTTTATTTTTCAAAACTGAGGCTTGTATTTTCTTCCTGAATTGAAGAAATTAATTGGGAGTGAAGACTAGAAGTAAACCCTCTTTTCCCATAGGTATTCCTAAATTTTTTCTTCTCAGCTATGAACACAGCTCCAGTGATTTTCAACCGACTCTTCCCAAGTGAATTTATTAGATATAATAGAGAAATAGTTCTAGGAGCAGGGATCAGAAGCCATGATTGCCTTCCCAAATGAAGGTTTACCATTAAGATGCCAAGTTCATCTTTTCTTGTGGGCTTTCCTTCTATCCCATTAAGCTTGATTTCAATCCTGCATAGTGATGGCAGAGCACTGCGAAGAGAGATCAGATGGTCTGTTGCCCGTGGTAGTGTAAGAGTTTTGCTGATTGATGGAGAATGTGGCTTTGAGTTCCCTGGAGCTAATGACGGAGTTTAGCATAGATACTCATGTAATGAGATGTAAGCTAAGCAATTACACAACAGCATGGATATCATAGACATGAGCTATATTTCCTATCTCTCTCTGTTCTGCTTTCTGGCTGTGGGGCAGCCTAGACTGGGGCACTAAACTGCCTTCTTAAATCACATAGCTACCCTTGGCTGTTTGCAAATCTGTGGCAAACTAAATAGTCATCCTCTCCTTTCTTTCCCTGTGCCGATAACCTTGCTTGTGTATCAGCTTAGGTAATGGAAATATCTAGCTGCAAAGCATAGACTTTCACTTGAGCTAGTATATGCTATTTGATTGCTTCCAGTATTTCAGATAATTCATTTATAGCTCAGTGCATATGTATGTACCCTATTCTGATGTCTGCAGTATTTATGTACCTACCCTTTATTTAAAATTAATATGCATTAAATAAATATAGTTAGCCAAGTCCAAGTAATCCAATGCAAGCAAGTCCTTGTGTCCAGATCTGCATTATCCATGCTGAGAGGGAACATCAAGAAGATGGTGAAAAAAGATACAGCAGAATCCTATTATCAGTCTGGTAATATGCATGTTTCCCTTATAAAGCTGCCCATGAGAATTAAATTTATTTTTATATATGAGCTATAGGGAGTCATAAAAAGTTGCATAATCCCAATATTCTAACCTGATTTCTGTCCTTCTGCCAAGTGTGTTGCTTTGGATATCCTACCTACCTTTGCTACCTGTGGTAGTCCTAAAACAGAGATAAACAGGCCAGATACAGGCTTGGTTTTGTGAAGAAAGAAACACGGGTTTCTCCTTAGCTAAGGCCTCACATACAAAACTGCACTAGACAGCCATACCTTCCTTCTTCTCTTCCCACAAATCCTCACTTATTCCGTATTATGAAGACAAGAATCATAATGAGTAGTTGATAAATCAAAAATAATGAGAAACTGTGCCAATAAACAATGAGAAGTAATACAACATAGAGATTTGGGCTCTGTGAGTTTACATGTAGATTCACTGATTTATATTTATTTTGCAGTAGCTGTGGTCTATTAGTTGTGCCTTGAATCAGCCAGGTGACGTTCCCTGTGCATATCACCGATAACCTCGCTAATATCTAATTACTCTCTTTACAAAAATGAAGTTACCAATGTTACATCATTGCATCTAGAGCATTTCAAAATAATAATGCTACTGTTTACTACTCTGATGCTTTTTCAAAATACTAAGATGCATGATTTTTAATAGAACTGATTTGTTAGTTTATGCCAAAAGCAAAAACATAATGTGTGTCACAGGGCAAGGGCAAAGTGAAGGGCAAAGATTAAATTCGGCTTACTCTAGCAGAATTCTCTTGCCTGAGTTTTCCCTTAGCAATCAGTTTCACAGTGCTGGAAAGTACAAGGAAAAAGCAGTCTGTACAGACATTTAAGGGTGCCTTCCTGAAATTCAAAGGGAAATTAATCAGGCAGTGAAAACAGCCCAGTTTCATTTGCTAATTTCTTAATATTTGATTTGATTTAGTGTCATTTTTATTTTCTGTTAGTGGTGAGAGATGACTTATTTCTTACATCACCAAGTGTAACTAAACATATTTTGTGATGTATATAATTAAGAGTCCTGTGAGTCACTAATTCTGCAAGTAGCAGCGCAAAAGAAGGTGCAGTGTATTTGTTGAAAGATTCATGTGCGTTTCCCTTTTGCACTCATCTTTCTACTTCATCTTGGATGCACATTCACAGCCAGCAAACCAGAGCTGCACTATCTCAGACTGCATCATGTAGCAGTGTACATATCTAGTCTCAATGACCTTTCATCAAATTGAGAAATTGGAGAATACAAAAAAAAGTGGGGTAGGGGAGGTATAAGTATTAATTCACCATTACTTCCAATGTATGCAAAGTTTTACCTACAAAAGTAAAGAACATAAATTATTCTCTAGTTATTCTCTAGCGTATATTCTCTAGTTCATGCCTGTCACATGTTTATCTGTGCGTGACATGACTAGGCCAACAGAAGAGCAAAAATACCATTCTGGTCTATTCACCGTGTCTGTACATTAGAAACATGTTCACATCACTCAGCGCCTGCAGTGTTAACCACAGAAGAAACTGAACATCTACGTAGTATGTTCTAGAAAACATGGCACATTACTACATGGTAAATCTGAGAAGCTATAGCTTTTTTAAGTTAATCATATTGCTATGCTAATTGAATAAGATTAAATGCTGGGTAATATTAAAAGTTACATTGCTGACAATCTTGGCTCCTGAAGGATGGAGGGAGAGGCAGGAAAAAGATTGGTTTTTAGAGATCAAGTTTGATTTCAGTATATGGATATAAAGGTGATCATGGAAGGCTTTATATAGGTGTTTACATAGGTGAAAGTATAGAGCTGAACCAGACCTGTTGTACAACAAGCATTGTTGGAACTGGACAATCAAATTTCTAGCATATAGGCTCCAATGGAACTTCAACGTCTCAACATTCATTATATTCTGTGGCAAATGGAAGCTAAATTTTAACTCATGGATGTTGTCACAGAAGATCAAACATCAAAGCATGTTATAGTTTTAGATTTAAGCGTATGGATAATATAAAGAAATTAGCTTGCTAAAGTTTAGGTATTTGCAGTACTGTAGTTCTACATGTACGCTAAGGTCCTCCTGCCTAAACTCTCCATAAACTCTTGTCACTATTTGCTATGAAGGCATGAAGAACATGAAAGCTAACAGTAAACCAGATGCTTAACAGGTTAGGAAATAATCTTCTTGTTCACACCTGTCTCTTTTTCAGAGAGTTAAGTATCATCTAATTGACTTCTTCAAAGGCTAGTGTGCAACTGGTTTGGAATCGCTGTTAGACAAGGCACCATCTCTCCATCTATTTGCCAACGTGTTCCTCTATTTTGCCTAGAAAATCTATTTAAGTGAAATTTGAAGACTCTGTAAATTTGCAGAAACTCTGTGGATATTTGACACCTTGAGTTATTCTCTAAGTACGTGTAGATCTACAGCTACGCAAGATGTACAGTAGATCACATCCATCAGGGAAGTGCTGAACCAATTGCATGTATATCGCCCTGATGGTCAGTGTGTGCATAGCTAATCCAGTGTAGTTCTGGATGCTTCACACTTAATATGCATGGGCAGATCAGCTGTGCCTTGTGCAATTACACAGATGCAGCTGAGTAACTTCAGACTTATTCTGCATGTGGTTTACAGATGGTCCATGCGCACAGAATATATTGAGTATGCTCTGGAATTATCTGGCTTACAACACTGTATAATACAAAGTATATATAAATATATTTTGCCGTGGAAATTTCAGAAGAAACAGAATGATTCTATTCTTAAATGTTCTGAGTACCTTATTTTCCAAAATTTGAAATGTTTTGCCTACTGATACACTGCTCATAAGAAAGTCACTCAAACACAATTGGAGATGAAGAAGGAAAAAAATCTCATTCACTTCAGAAGGAGAGTAGGAAAGGACTTAGTAAGGAATCTATATTTTGTGTATTCTTATATTCTTTCCTCTGTTGAATTGCTGGCCTGGTATCAATTGTTATCCATCCCTTACACAGATAAGTGAGAATAAATTCATCAGCTATAATAAAGGAAATACAAACCTTTCAGTTAACCACTGTAATATGACAGATGAAAGTGATTTGGGATTAAGAGTGTATGGAATTCTGTATGTATTTAATATTGACTTTCAAATTTGTAGAAGACTTCAATTCTGAAGACTTACAATCATGGAAATGCATGAAGAAAAGGAAAATGTATCTGGAATATCATCCTCTAATCTGTTAAGTAGAGGATAAAAAGTATTAATCTTCATAAAGTCTCCTGAAATGTTTTGTTAAGTACAGCGTACATAGATTTAGATATATCTAAAGGTACGTACCTGGCTAGCTCCATGTACATTTGACAGACCTAAGAACATTCTAGGATTAATTATAGAAAAATAAAGTAATGTTCCTTTCTACAGAAAAAATACAGGTATTATTAGAAAAGCCCACAGCATTTGCTGTTTTTAAACTCCGTATGTAAACGCAGTAGCTGAATCAAATGTTTTTGCAACGTAACTAATGGCTGTGAAGTAGCTTGTTTCTGTGCACCTGCAGGCAAATCCTGCAGGCTTACCTTCTTGTTCTGCAGGCCAGCTCAGGACACTCAGCTGAACTAAAAGATGATCCCGACAGGGCACCGTAGGGTTTCAGAGCTCATCTTTGCTGACTGCTCGCTGGCTGTCCATTTCCTTCCTCTTCAAAACATGAGGTTGCCTTTGCTGCTGCCCGGCCCCTCCCTCCCACTGCGCCGCCACTCGTTTGGCTTGCTGTGCCCTCGCGGGCCACCACGGCAGGGGACACCGAGTGCCGTCTACAGTGGGGTTTTTGGATAATGAAGAAAATTTTCAAAGGAAAAATGGCAAAGGGGAAACCAACCTCCTGGGTCTCATGGGGAGGGGGAGAGGGAAAGGCAGACATGGCTGTGTAGCCTCATTTGCTGGTGCCCATGGAGATTATACCTATGCTGGGAGAGGAGAGGAGAGGAGCTGAGCCGAGCCGAGCCTTCATCACTTCCTTTGTCAAATAAGCTGAGCAGAGAAGAGAGCCTGCCTCTCTCTCTTGAGTCTCTGCATCTCCCTGAAGGCCACAGAGCACGTAGTATCCACCTACAGCTGTGGCTCCCATAATATTTGAATAGTGGCTTAGTATGAGATCTGTTTCCCAAATTACGGTGCCACTTACGGGGATTGGTTTGGGGATCAGCAAGGACAGTGGTGTGGCTAGTAGTTTTTTCTCCTTCTTTTCCAGTATCCACGAGGTGTGATTGAACATTAGGAAATAATGTCAGAGTGTAAAAACTGTGAGTTTATAACTGTTCAGTAGTTAAGAGACTGAAGAGTCAATTCCCAGAATTAAACAGAACCACAAAATGGGGAGCTGGGGGATGTCCGGAGGATGCTCTCTACGTGGAGGAAGAGATTTTAAATCCTTGTTGGTTGAGGTACACTTTCTTATATCCTTTTTCCCCCTAATGGAGTAAGGGTGATTCCAATTCCTTTCAGGATTAGAAAGAAGGAAAAGCTTTAGAGAACTGTTTTTGGCATGAGTCTACACTCTGCATGGGTCAATACTTTGTGTTTTGGTAGGAGATTAGTTCCCTTTAGTTTTTTAGTGACAAATCTGCCACCTCGATTCTTTAGAAGCCATTCTTCTGATTGTGGGTGATGATTCTATACATCCAAGTGAAATACGGGGTTTTTTATTTTTCTGAGAAATCAAGAAAGATTGGATTATAGAGCCCATAAGCACTTATTTTATCCACTATATACCACTACTCAATGCATATGTGTGATTAAGATGTTTGTGCTCACCCTGGCATTAATGATCTAGAGAATTTGGGGTTTATTACTTAATATATTTTAGTGACATTCTCTTTCATTTCCCAGCTATGGTTTTCTACTTCTCCCTTTATTTCTCATCTAATTTCTTATTCTCCTTATTGACTTAATAGAAAGCTTAACCGTATCTGTATTTGCTTCCCTTCCTACACCTCTCCACATATTCTGTTCTTCCACCTATTTTTCTATTTTTCTTTGTTTTCATCTCTGCATTTTTATACTGCTAGTCTTCCAGTCTTCCTATTTTTTCCTTTTCATGTTCTTCACTTTCTCCCCTAATTTTTTCTATATTCATTATGGTCTCCTCTTGTTTCCATTTTTTGCTCTATTTTCCTCATCGTTTTCAGCTTCTTTCCATAACTCCTGGTTCTGTTTGTCACATTTTCATTTGTTTTAATACGTTTCCCCCCAACCATCTCTTGTATTCTTACTGCTCTGTCATTCCGTATCTCTAGCTTATTTCAATGAGTACTGACCTGCATTGACCCTTAAGTCTCCTGAAAGGCTGACTGACCATTTCACAAGGACCCCAGCAATGGGTGGAGACTGCAAATAATGTTTACATTCAGGCATGAGGGATATATGCGCCATTGTGTGCCCAAATACACATTCCATCTCTATGTCTGATGTCATTCAGAAAATTATTCAGCAGCATGAAAGACGCCAGATCCATAGTTTTAACAGGACTTTTTTTTTTTCCCCCCCTCATCAGGTTTATTTTCTCAGTTGCAATATATAAATAAATATATATATTAGAATACTTCCAGAATTATCCAGTTGCAGCTATGAATAAAGAACCAGATACATAGTAACAGTTAAATTGAAATAAAAATAGGCAATTGTTCTTCTTGTTATCTAGAATAACTACCCATACAAAAACTTATTTGGAACCACTACTTTACTACCTCATAATACGCAGATTTGATTTTTATTTGTTTAATAGAAATTCTGATTCTACAGTGCTTGTTTTCTGATACTCTTGCTGAACTCAGTGGAAATTTCTGCATTAGTCTGATGAACTGTGCTATTTATAGTTACCAATATAATCCTGACTGATTCCAGAGGAACGTGAAGTGATTTTAAGATAATTAGAGTTATGAGGAAAGAATGTATCTGATTGTTCTTAAGTATCACGCTTTTACTTATTTGGAGCAAAAGACCATTATAGTCCTAGAGTTGCGAAATTATTGCAGTTTATATAACTAGCATAAGAACCATGCAAGTGCCTCTTACAAAGGTCAAATCACCAACTAAACTGCTTATTTTATTTTCCTTTACATAATTTTCAATACTGTGTATTTGAACATTCCAACATAGCATAAATAAAACCATTTAAAAATAAATGTTATATCTTTCTTACCTGGTGATTTTAACATGTTTGTTTGAATTTTATTTTCTGCTTTCTTTTAGTATTTTCCTATGCAGAAGAATAAATGGTAATTAAAATGTGCAGGATGAAAAGATGGAGCAGTCAGTGCTTGTACCACCAGGACCAGACAGCTTCCAATACTTCACTAGAGAGTCTCTTGCAGCTATTGAACAACGCATGGCTGCAGAAAAAGCTAAGAATTCTAAACAAGATCGTAAAGACAACGATGATGAAAATGGGCCAAAGCCAAACAGTGATTTGGAGGCAGGAAAAACACTTCCGTTTATATACGGCGACATACCTCCAGGAATGGTGTCTGAGCCCTTGGAAGACATGGACCCATATTACATCAATAAAAAAGTGAGTCTAATATCAATCCTGTTCATATGGCAGCATTTGGAGTGTTTTATCACGTTCATTTCATCTCCATGCAGTGGGTAATATAGCTTGTTACTTCAGTCTGTTAAGCGGCAACCATGTAGGAAAATGTCATTCTAATAATGCGGAAACAGTTGAGCATTGCTAAAAGAACTTGGTATACAACAAGAGCAGAAAATGTTTGATACTAATGATACATATACATTCTACCTTCCAGAACGTTAATAAATAAATATTTAATATCTTCTGGTTATAAAAAGTTCATTTAGCTAATGTTTGTTTTTAGAACTCATTTACCTTCTGCTCTTGGCACACCAGTCCTCCTGCTTTACGTGAGGAGGAATTTTGCAGTAATATTATTTTTAACATTAAATTAATCAAATTGGCAATAAATGTAACATTATGACTGATTCTGTAATATGGATGTACAATGGAGGTAGCAGGGTATAAATAAATATCGTGAAAATCTAGGCTTCTGTTCACTGCTCTCTAAATCATTAGCAAAGTGCCCACTGTCCTCTATGGCACAGGAAAGAATCCATCATCCTTAATGGTTTTTTTCATCCTTTTCTTTTCATTTACATCAAAATTTATTCCTTTGATATAATTGAATTTATATCAAAGGAACATTTATATCAAAGCTGAAGCATAGTATGTTGTCTTTGATTATAAGCAATATATAAAACTATACAAATGTGTGTATACATAATAGATTACATATTTTGCAAACTTTAAAAAAGTGAAGATTTTATCTTTATTATCTGATGCCTCTGAAAAAGCCTTTATCTGCCATTCAGAGTGTATAAAGTTTTATCTTTAAATCACAGTTCTACTTTTACAAAGATAGAAGATGTGTTTCTATAAAAGTAGGCCTTGTAGAGTTCTGTACTAATTGCGTCTGTTCATCATACAAAATCACATGTAATTATATCCCTGCCTGCCCACAGCTCATCCTGGACCTTTATAGTCAAATCAGTCGATCTTGTGTGTCTTACAGTGAAAACAGATACATGCTAGGTATGACCTACAGGTACGTTTCTAGAGCCCTGAGAAATGGAAGACCCTTTCAGTCCCTTCACAGACAGAGCTGAAAACTTACTACATCAGCCAGGTCTGATGACAGAGTTGCCAGAAATAGAGTGAAACCAGCTGAACATATTCAACCAAGTTTCTGTACTATTTGAAAGGAAGAATCTTTTTATTTGCACGCTAAATATCTTTTATGGGCTAGTCATGTACCCGCTGCGGTTCTCTTCTTTGTGCTGAAGTCCACACATCCTCTCCATGCACGTACTTTAATCTTCTACAGGACAGGAATAGAAACAGCCCTGTCAGTCAAAGACAGGACAAAAATTTCTCATCCGCTACAATTCTCTCCATTTTTTCTTCCTTCAGTAGGAGGAAAATAGATTTTCCTAACAGAAGTCTAACATCAATAATTTGACTTTAAGATATCTAATTCCTAGATTTTATTTAGCTGTATGTGAATTCTGGAAAGACTTTTATCCTGTTTCACTTGTCTTTTGAGAGTATTGGTAGCAGTTGATGCTCCTGCAAGTCTCAGAAGGAGAAATAGTTTGACAAAAGCTTGAAGCAGAAGTGAACATCTCCAGGAAGACATGAAGACTTTTAATGCTCAATGCATTTACCTCTGTACCGTTTAACATTTCATCTTTCTCTTTATCCCTCTCTGAATTCCACCTTGTAAAGCCAAGGAGTCAATCAGCACACCCTCTCCCAATGTAACGGTGTGACAACTGCTGCACGATGGTTACAGATTTTATATTTCTGCCTGGGGAAGCATCTATCTGAAATTATATGGATCTAATGAAAACCACTAGAATAAAGGAAAATACTTATTTGCAAGAAAGGGTCAGGACAAGTGTGTGGATTAGCAGATGCCACTGTTGCTTCAGACCTCTGTTAAGATCTCTGCATAAACTATACCTGATTTATTGACAGAAATGATATCATTTTGGCTTCCAAAGTTTCAAATAGGGAATAGAAATGGTCACCTACAGCACTGATCAAATGATACAAATGAACATGGTCACAGTGTTTATTCAGGAAACCTGTACAAGAATCTTAGGAATATCTTTTTCATTCCAAATTTGGGTCATGAGTGAAATCATCCATCATTTGCCTCATATGCAAACATTGCATCCTACTGGCCGAGGGTTTTTTCCCTGTTTTTGTAGCAAGATTGAACAAGTATTTTTGCATGCATTGAATGTTGAAACATAATCTAGAGTGTTTTACATTTCACCTTTGGGACTTTTTTCCTAAGCAATAGGTTTGTGCATGCCATGATTTGATACAGTTTAATACAGAATAAGACAGGAATAAATAAATGTTTTGAGCTGGTGTGAGAGCTTTAATTTGTGGGTAAGGTAGCCCTGAGATGAAAAGTTAAAAATGGAAAAACCTGTTAGGAGAAACAAAAACAGATAGGTGTGCTAGATTTATGGTTTTGTAACTGTGCTTCTATGCAAAACCTACAACCAAAGAGGACATATTCATGCCCAATATTAATCTGAAGTTGAAAGGAAAAGGAAAAAATTGACAACCGCCGTTTGACAACAGAACAGCCCATTATAGCAAATTTACACACCTGATAGTATTATTGATTTACACTGTATCACAGATAGCCTGAATGCCAGCAACTGTGCCCTAGAAACATAATTATTTTATTACAATATAATACAATACCTGTTCTTATATCCTCATGATTTTATTATAATGAAATGCTGCTGACTGTGGTGGTCAATAATGCTGGTCTTCAGAACTGTGAAGTTTAGCATCCTAAACAGTTGCAATGCTCTTCTTTTTTAATCAAAAATTGAGTAAAAATGAACTTGGACTTTACCCATTTTTTGTGTTCCACTTCTGTGGAAGTGCAAATCTGTGTGTTCCCAGTATAATAGCAACTGCCTGTTCATGCTCAAGCTGCCATCACAAAGGATCAAGGAGGTTCACATCACTGTCTATAGAGAAAGGATCAGCTGGAACCCCCTAAGATCCTGACCTGCAGGCATGCATCAAAATCTGGTCCACTTGGTTTCATACTTTAAGGGCTGGCTATTTTTTCTTGAACCTAGGCTGCTACATTAAAGAGGGGGAAAGAATAAGTGGAACTAAATGGGTCTTATTTCACTTTCCTCGTGCTATACAATAATATAGATATAGCACTGTTGATTGCCACTTCATGCTCTGCGTCTTGCCAGAAGGATGTTGAATGATGTCTGTCAGAAAAGGTGCCTCCTTTTGTCCTGGCACTTGGTAATATCAGTCCCTAATCTGATCAAACCACTCGCTCCTGGGATTCCCAGACTTGTCTTGGGTTGCAGAAACAAAAAGATTCTGTAAAATTGCTTTACTTAACTTCACCACATCAGAAAAGGTGAATGCACTAGTGATTTTAGATATTTTTGATAGTTTAAGTGAAAAGTTCGAACAAAACAAAAAAATAAGGTCTTGCTAGAAAACATGGTTTCAAAAGATAACCACAACAACAAGAAATGCCAACTTCCAATATGCCATGAGTCTCTTGCTCTAGCTGCCCCTGGGGCTTTTCCCAAGAAGCTAAAGACCCAGCTCAACAATACGTCACCTCTTCCCTTTCAGAAGGTCCTATGAGGTTTTAGATGGTGTTTATTTAACTGTAGGAAACAGAAATGCAATGGAGCAGCGGTCAGCCTGCTAAATGTAGCCTTCCAGAAACTATGTTTAAAGCTAACTGGGAGGAAGGAGAGGAGAAATAAGGTTTTGGGAACTCTTAGTCCCAAGAGGTTCTTAGAGACTGTATCTTTATTCAGTGTGGGCTCTTCTTCCCTCTTAGCTGCATCTTCTCAAAATACTCCTCCTCCTTCTTTTCCCTGCTAAGAATGCAGTTTCAGGGTTTATATCAAATATGGCAGAAGTTACAGAACTGGGATCCAGGTTACAGATGCAAAAGTGGCAAATCGGGGACTTCTTTTTAGGGATTTCTTTGAATTTATATTCACACTCAAATACTTTGCGTGTAAGCAGGTTTTCTGACTTTATAAAATTATTAAAGCACTTTAAAACCTAAGCCCTGAAAAGTATACATAATCCTTCATATAAAAAATTTAATCTTACCATTCGTTTATAATTTATTTAGCTTTTCTCAGTGTATGTCTACTTTGTCCTGACAGCTTTGGGTACAATACTTCATGTTCATCCACACTGCCTACACATTGGCTTGCATCTGGGTTGAGACTGGGGTGAGATATAGCGGGCTTACCAGGGAAGGAAGCTTACACAGGGATTGGATATCAGCTGTTATCTGTATTTTTTAATGAAAATTCTTCATCAGAGATAAGATACAATTTTAGTTCATGTTTAAGGCTAGGAGTCAGAGGACCAAAAAAGTCATTGTGAAGGCTCCAGTCACAAAGATGCTTTGAGTGAAAAATTAAAACTGAGGTAGGGAATTTACATCTTGTTGGTGCTGCTTATGCAGGGCAGCAGAAAGTAGAACAGCTAAAATAGCAGCAGCTTCCATCTGAAACTGGAACTGTGCCAGCATGCTGTTATTTTCCATAAGGCATGTTAGAAAAGAGATGTATGTTTAATATGCTTGTGTTCAAAGATTTTTTAAAAAATGTAGGTTGACTAAACGTAGGTGGTGCAGTCTTAGCTACAAAGTGAGTAGGGAGTGTGATTTTAATGTATTTTATCAACTACCTCATAGCTACAAAAGCCGAGAGGGCGAGCTGGAGCTTTCTGAGCTGTGAGTCCTGGGGGCTGGGGACAGACCTGGGAGGGGAAACTCACCTTCCCCTTGGGGTGTGAGGCTTTAAAACATTGTGCCAAAAAAATCATTCATCTGCTTGGTTGCTTCAGTATTTAAAATGAACGCTTCATTTAAGGTTGGGTCATCTGCAGTTACACTTTGAAGGTTGTTGTTATCTGTAATCCATAACTGGAACTGTCATTTGGAAACATTAGCTCAGGCTTTATCCCACTGTCCTCAGTTTCATATGCAGTGTCTCCATTTCTGTGCAGATGTGGGGAAATCTTATACCATATCTTATACCATTCCTACACATCTTGAGTTTGTACTCAAGCCAATATAAAGGCTCACTATTAATGTCCTTACTCTTAAGGGGTTTGGTCTGTATAGGAAGGTGTGCCGTGTAGAGCTATGACAGAGACAGCTCAGGGGAGAAACCAGCAAGTGAGTTGGGACTGGGACAGCTTTTCCTCAGGGCTTAATCCCTGCTTCTCCTCTGCCTTCCGTACTTGATATCTGTCACAGACTGGTGGAAACCCTCATCTCCACGTCTCTCTCCATCTCCTGGGTGCTCCTAGAGATTTGTATCTGTACCATATTAAGCTTCCCAAATCTAAGCAGACTGAAGAATTGTCCTTCTTGAACCTCCTTGGCACGTTTTCTCTGTCTGCCAGCCTTCCCAAAAATAGCCTTGTAGTCCACTTGCTTACAGTCTCGAAGCAATGCTCGATGTCACAGACACCAGAAGAGACCAACATACCCTTTCCCACACTTCCACTGGCATTCTAGTTTACAGCTCACTTTGTCAGCAACATAGCGAAAAACAAGGAGGCTTTATCATAGCTTATTTATGAAATATACAACTCTGACAAAACCAAAAAAGTAATTTTGGACATTTCTCTTGGGCAGATTCTTCAATACCTTCAATTCATTTTGAATGTAGGCTATAATCCTTGCATCATCCCTTTCACTGCATGCAGCTTTCTTCTGAGTTACTGAGTCTTCCTTCTGCAGTTTTTCATTCTTTTCTGATTCATCTTGCACTTGAAGAGCACCTTAGTGCCACAAACAAACCTGACAGTCCACATGTCCCGTGCTGTAGTGTTAATGCTTTTGCAGCCCTGATGGTCTACAGTGGAAGCAGAGCAATGTTTGTAGGGTTTGCTCTCATACCATTTATATTTGGCTTGCGGATTTATTTGAGAAAAATAGACAAGCTTTCAGCCTACAGTCTTCTGCAATTCTCTGAAGTAAGGCTTGCATGCCTTTAAGTTTCTTTAAATTTGATAGGCTCTTTAGCTGTTAAAATTTAGATTTAACAAGTATGTATGTTCTGGGAAAGTTTCACACCTGCAAACCCAGATGCAGGGTTTGCAGGGAGGTCATCTGGGATGTATCTCTTGCTCTCCTCTGGTAAGGTGTATTCAGATGCCCACAGTCCTCAGAGATCTACCTAATCCTGGCTATATGTGTTACTGCTATTTCCCTCTCTCCTTAGCACAAACACCGAGAAACAGACTAGAATAAAAAATATGAACAAATGGGTAGAATATTAAATCGGTTTCTATAGGGATTTCTCTTACTAACACATCATTATCATCCACAGGTAAGGTTTCCCTGCTTATGGTATTTCAAACAGGAAGAGAGAGTTTTCTATGGGAAAACATAAATAAAATTATAATTTTAGTTAATCATTTCTGCACGTTTTTTACAAGAAACACATCATGTAAATGTATCATATTACTATTCTGTTTAATGAAGAAGTATTATAAAAACGTTAATGAATTGAATGTTCTGTATTTAAAATTATATTTTCATATGTCAGGTACATCAGGTAAGCACTGGAAATGAGTTTTATTTCAAAAATGAGTCACGGCTTTTGTGTATTAGCTATTAAAAAAGTTACAATTTTGGTGATTGGTCACTAGGAACAGTTTTTAAATGAGCACCTACAGTGAATACACACTTATAAAATGTCTTTTCTTTCTCTTTTTCAGACCTTTATAGTATTGAATAAGGGGAAGGCAATCTTCCGATTCAGTGCCACCTCTGCCCTGTACATTTTAACTCCCTTCAATCCTCTTAGAAAAATAGCTATTAAAATTTTGGTACATTCATATCCTTTTTCAATGGTGGTTCAAAATGTTACACGCTGACATTAAGAAAACTCCTAACACTTTCTATTTCATTGTAAATAAAGGTTTTTGTAGGCTGTTAATTTTATTTTTATTTTACAGTGAAAGACTTATGGTAAGGTTTCATAAATACTAGAAAATATGTATATATCATATAGATGCACTTTAGCTGATCTGTTGAATTTCAATACTTCTGCTGTACAAATCTGCAGATGGATTTAAGAATCCATCTTGATCAATTTTTCAGAAAAGTTTCTTCAGATTTAACATTGAAATTTTTTTAATTACTTTTTTTTTTTTAAAGAAAAATGCAGTTTGTGCTCACAAATCCCAGAAGAGCTCTCAGTTTTGCAATCAATTAGGCAGATATGCAACTGCTCAGGAACAGCTAGCTCGGGGGTATATTTATATTGCCTTTGAGGGGTCCTTCTGAGGCCATCCTCAAGACCAGCTTTATAGTCTGTTGCAGCAGCATGCCTGAAGCCTGGTTCACGCATGCTGGATCTCACATTCCCAAACCTGCCCAGTTGCACTGTAAGCCTCTGCCAAATTTAATACATTGCCAGAAAGCATAGGCAGCAGTCCTGCAGTTTGCAAAGCATCTGTATGTGCAGATGGTGGACAGACCGGGGGACCATAACTGATGGGATGGTGCACAAGGTAAAGTTTTAGACTGGCATGTGGGATCGGTGCCTGATGGTCATAACAGGTTGATGGGAATTCCTAGCGGGTGAGGTTTTGGTGCACTTTTCTTGCAAAACCCTAGGACTGGGAAAAGTAGTCACCAAATGAAAACTTCAGTAAGACAGTAAGACTTTTAACATTAAACAGTTAGTCAAAGGCAGAAGTCTTATTATTAGAGACTGTTGGCAGAATCTTCTAGGTCTTTGGAAAAAAGGAAGAAACAAGGCTGATTGCTGCTGACTCAGAAGACCTTTTCCTCTGAGCTCCCCGCAAGTTAAAGCAGTGAGAGAAGGTGAGGAAGGAAGGTGTCTGGAGAGGAGTCAGGGAGCATTTGGGGACAGTAGCTAAGGGACCTGACAGAGACCTACAGACAGGGTGGTGGTGATGGTGAGAAAACGCAGCCAAATACTGTCAGATTGAAGTCTCTAATGAATGCTCATCCATTCAAGTTATAGACTCTAATTTACAATATCTTCCAACCCTGCATCTGTGCTAGTTGTGGGTAATGTTTTTTACTGGCATACTGATTACTGAGTTTGGTTTTGGTCTTAAGTTCCTCCTAATTGTGTTGAAAGAGTATCCAGCTGGTCTTGATGGCAGTCAGAACAAAAGCAATTCTAATAAACAATATGCAGTTCTGATATTTTTCTTTCTACCCATTAATTGATTGTGTGATCATGTAATTTAGCTCTATTATAGGAGGAGGTTTCCTTTGACTATATGGACTGATTTCTTTTCCAACCAGCCAACTATGGGATGGGCTATTTTAATCTTAGGTATAGACATAGGGAATGTTTTATTTTTTTTCTCTTGAACATCAGAATAGATGCATAGATTCTTTTTTTTCTTTTTTTTTTTTTTTTTCCCATTCAGTATGGTACAAACACTGCAAAAATGAAAGAACCACATAATATGTTCCATAATGAGGTTTAGATTTCAGCTGCTTATACAAGGTTAGCCACCTATAAGAAAAAGATTAGGGGGTAATGTTGCTTACTATTTTTAATAATCTTCTGACTTTTATCGATCAGCTCTACTGCTCTCATGTTTTGAGGTGGGTGTTTGGCATTTTGGCCTTTGTAACCGAACTGTGCCTTTCACTTTCAGTGTGAAAGATATGTGTTGAGCGCAATGAAATTGGCACATTGGTTGGAAAACCTTCATCTGTACGTCCTCCAGATTCTCTGAACCTCTGTATAGGGCGCTCTGATCACATGTGCCCAGACGTGGTCAGGTGTTGCTCCCCCTGCAAAGAAACAGAGTGTGTCTCTGCCCAGTGCTCAGAGACTTTCCCTGCAAGTATTCTTCCTCACTGCCGGTACCTATTGTAATATCAGATACAGTAACTGGTAACAGCATGAATTTCTCTCTCTCATGCTCTGCTAACTCACCTCCTGGTATTCTGCCTTTTCCCTCCGCCCCCCTTTTGCCTGCCTGACTCGAGTTAAGGTAGAGTGTGGAACTGAGGGGGCAACAAAAGAGTGATGGGAGATGGCCAGACTTTGGCATTAATAGGAAAGGATGAAAAGGTAAGAATGGGGGGCGGGGCTGAGCAGACAAAAGAAGGGAGGTGGCAGTGGCTGGAGCTGCAGAGTGCAAGGAGTGTTAGAAAGGAACAGGGAGATGCTCTAGAGAAAATGTGGTACCTGCTAAGTACCCCTGTGCTAGCCTTTGGAAGCTGAAATTACAGCGTTATTCAGTGTGGCCTGACTGCCAGCAGGTAGCTGAGAAACCAACTGGCAATGTTTGTTTTTTTCAGTCAATCTTCCACCAAGTCTGCACAGGTGATAAGAGACTTCAGCTGCTCCAGTAATTGATTAGCTTGAGGCTGAGTAGTGCCTCTAACCCTACTGCTTGCCTATATGGGAAGAGCATGAAAAAGGCAGTACATTTCCATGAAGAAGTAAGTCATCATATATCAGAATTGTTTACCTATGTGTACAGTTGAATTATTATAGAACATAAAATAGTAAATTAAGGGAAGGTTGAGGTTGTAAATAAAATACTCAAAATGTGGGAGAAGGAGGAAGAGAGGCACAGACATTGAATGTGTCAGTTATGTTTGAGATTCCTATAAGGGAAAGCATGGCCAGAGTTTAGATTTCGAAGTATGTTAGCCCTTATTGAGCATCTGCTCCCTTTGAGAGCGAACAGCACTTTGGCCACGCAGCTCACAGATGTGGTGAGTTATGTACAGAGAGAGCAATGTGCAAGGATCTACTGTGGCCTTTGTTATGAATGATACCTAGCTGTAAACACATAAGACACTGCATAGGGATAAAATCTCAGCTCTCCTAAGAGGACATTCCACTTCTTCAACTGTTTTTTGAGACTACTGAAGCTGCAGCCAGGCATCTCCAAGTTTTTCATCTACCAAAACAGATTCTTTTTATTTAAAGGAATGTCCCAATTATATTAAGTCAGACTCTTTAGAGCTGTCTGTGGGCTGTGAGGACAAGCATTGTAAGGCATTCTAATCATTTATTCTATGCCACTGAACAACAATTTTTACTGTACAGAGCTTGTATGACAACATGATCTTCAAACGAGTTAAGTCACTTAATGAAAGATATCACAATATTCACTGCTTGGTCAAGCATTTAGACAAAGGTCACCCACCTATCTATGGGAATCAGGCAGCTAAATCCTTCCCGGTGATTTGAATGTTTACTTGAAAAGATATGCTCAAGTTTTAATTTTTCAGCAGCTCTAAGCGATGATCTTAATGTTTGCACCAATTTTCTGCAAAGTTTAGGCTGAGATGTTTCTTCTCCTATTCCTCCTTCACTAGGGTGAAGGATTGGGTTTTTGGGGGGGCGGTTTGACCATAGCATAAAAATATACCCCAAACAACAAAATGCTATCTACTTGATTTAAAAAAAAAACAAAAAAAAAACCCAAACAAAATTCAAAATCCTCTTATATGCAAGTTTATCTGTAAATGGCTTTCTTCAGTTTAAGCTAGCTTCTTTGCTAGTTATGTTGATGCAACTATTTTTAAGGAACACATCGTTTAGAGAGATACTAGAGTTAAGCATTTGGCATAAAGGTGTAGCGGTTCTTATTCTTTGCTGCCATCAGGTGGCCATTTTGAGTCAGGTTTTGGTCTCGTTTGGTTACTTCAGTATTTTCAAATGTTTGAATAATCGAGTTTACTTTATTGCCACGAAAAGGGAAGGACCACACTGTTTGTAGCGCCAATGATCTTGTAAACCAAGAACATCGCATTGGGTATAGTGAAGCCCGAGTGGACTGTCCCACCTCCCTACCATAAGCCCCTTTGAGCTGTTAGTCTGGCTTTCATAATCCCTGAATACCTAATTGTTTCTTGCTGGAAATCTAAATAAAAATAAATTTTCATTCTAATCTTCACCAGTTTTCCACGCTTTTCAAGCAATTGACCACAAGGTATTATAGAACCATTTTCAGATTACAGCATTGGTAGAACAAGAGATGCTTCTTTTGCTGCTAACGCATTTTGAGAGAGCCCAAAAATAATACTGGAAAATTATTCACCTTAATCTGTGAGCTTTCTATGGATTTCTGTTTCACTGACTGAAGCATGTACTGCTAAGCTAGTGATAGGGAAACATGGAATACAGTCACTTCAGCAATTAAAAACAGTATTCTGTGTTTTGTTCTGTGTTTTTGACAGACTGGCTGTGCTGGGTGCTGGGGTGGTGTGTGCTTTCTCTGGCTCATGGTAAATAGGATAAACTTCTTTTACCTTGCATATGCCAGCTGTTGAGTTTAGTACCACAACTGTAGAAGTGAAAGACTAATGCTTTTTCAGTCTTATCAGGTACTTAAGTAGAACAGTATTCTTCTGCAAGTTACTCAGCTCATGTTACCTCCCAGGCATGTGAGAGCCATCTCCTTCGCCTCTCCATACCAGCTGAAGACAAAACATGAGGACATCAACAAATCAAGACTAATACTAAAGTTTAATGTGCTAAAGTGAAAACTACCAGGTTAAGCAAAATATATGTGCAATGTTTACCAAAATCTAAAAGATTTGTGTAAGTGGCAATATTTTACTGTACTTAAGATATATGGCTGATATGATATTGTATAAATTACTATTATGTTTTCCTTAACTATATCTACATTATTCAGCATGCTTATCATGTGCACTATTTTGACCAACTGTGTATTTATGACTATGAGTAACCCTCCGGACTGGACAAAGAATGTAGAGTAAGTTGCATATGTTATTTAAAGATATCTTTGATTGTTCCTCTAGGAGTCAGCATGCCAGTAAGTGCAGCCATGTGTGCTGGCAGGAACTATCATGAGACACTACTACTATTTCCTCCCTAAGCTATGTAGAAATGTTGAATAATTATTGAAATCTCCTTCTAGTAGAATGACTGGGTAGAAAAAATGAAAGTTGTTTACAGATAGTATTCTACTGAGATTCCACTAGTTTTCTCTCATCTTCATGGTTTAGCATCTACCCAATGTTTTTACCCCTCCTCTACGCCACTGCATTAATAGCAGAACCATGGCCATCTATTTGTACACATCAGTTAAGGACAGCATATAAGCAAAAGTATTCCTAAAGTGAGAATTCAGTGCGTGCTTGCATTCTTCCCTTTTTAGAGTTAATACTAGATGGTTTAGATGTCAGTGATTCAGACAGTATCCAGTAACTTATGCTCACAACTTTCTTGGTTAACAGTAACGGATCTAGTGTTGCATTTTTAAACTGAGTGACACCAATGAATTTTTAATATATGTCATTTATTTGATGGATTTATTTATTTTGATTTATGTACAAGATCAGGACTGCTGTACTTCAACAGCATGTCACAAATAATGCACATAAATACACAAGTATATATGATGAATATAATGCATTTTAGAAGAAATTGCTTATTTACTGTATTTCTTTTCCAGTTTTGAAAAAAAAAGAACTCTCTCATTTGATCATCAGGTTTCTATCAGAATACCAATGTAAAATGTTGCTACTTATTTTGATCAAATTTTCCTATATTTTCCAGGTATACGTTCACTGGAATTTACACGTTTGAGTCACTCATAAAAATCATTGCAAGGGGCTTTTGCTTAGAAGACTTTACTTTTCTTCGAGATCCATGGAACTGGCTTGATTTCACTGTCATTACCTTTGCGTAAGTTTTTGTTTTTTGCTTTTTCTTTGAAAGTGAAGGGCAAAAAGGGCATGAAATTAGTATTGATACATATCAATTTTGTCAAATGGAAATTCTTGTGTGGATTTACTTTTGTCTAAAACAATTTTCACGTTCTAACATGCATATTTTGATGTAGACATAAATACTGCAGAAGCCATTAGTACAGCTAGTATTAGAGAGGCTAATTTCATGTCCTGCATTTTTTTCTCTGAGCAGAAAAGGAACATCCCTTTGACTTCATTCTCCAAACTTACCAATCTAGTCTAGCTAAATTTTAGGCTTTCAAAGTTAAATCACTGCGATTCACTTCAGAGACATTTAATTTAACTGAAGGCTCTGAAAGCGTATTAATGCAAGGCAAACTGCAGTGAAAGGTAAACCTCTGACTGTTGCTATTTAATTTTTTGCTAAAAACGCCAAAGCGGTCTTGATGAAAGACCCAAGTAAGTAGCATAAACTTTGCCTAGATTCTGAATAACTGTGATTTAATCCTACAGGTATGTAACAGAATTTGTAAACCTAGGCAATGTTTCAGCTCTTCGAACTTTCAGAGTATTGAGAGCTTTGAAAACTATTTCTGTAATCCCAGGTAAGAAGTAACTGGTGTAAGGTGTTAGGCCCCTTGTACCTCCCAACTGTTCCTTTTTATCCTGTCATTGTGTTTGTGTGTGAACTCCCCTATTACAGATATGTGACAGAGTTTGTGGACCTGGGCAATGTCTCAGCGTTGAGAACATTCAGAGTTCTCCGAGCTTTGAAAACAATATCAGTCATTCCAGGTGAGAGCTAGGTTAAACACTGAGGCTGACTTTAATTCACTGAAACAGAATTCATATTTTATAACATAAATCTTATTTCTTTCCACAAAAAAGCAGGAATCGGAAGATATTAGAATTCACTGAAATCTCTGATTCATTGCTTTTTAACATGAGCTCTTTCCTTTTGAAATCAGCCTTTGAGTTTAACAGATTCTTGCATGAGACATTGCAGTACACAGCGTGTGTGGTTTGCATCGTATGATGTCAAGCTTTCTTCTCCACATTCAACGAATATCAGTAACCCTGAAGTTTTCTTACCCATGTGTATCTTACCTACATGATGTTATGTGGTATTTGTTGTGAATATTTGTATCTAAAAAATAGAACTGTTTGAAATGTTGACTTAGTAAGAAGATGAAGGAATAAGATAATAAACAATAGCACGGGCATTGCATGGGGGATTTATTATCTTAAAATTCTACGATTTTCCAAACCATCTCCAGTTTTATAGCATTAAATTTTAATCCTATTTATTGTTGAACAGGCTTTTTACTACTTTCTTCTAAACCTAGTATGTTATAAAACTGACAGTAGCAACGGTTTGGGGCAAGAGATATAGACGAATAAAAAGAAAGAAGTCTTTTATGTGAGATTCATGTACAGCATGAATAAAAAAAGTCACTTGTTTTAGCATTAAAACAAGTGTTTTGAAATATATTCAACTCATTCCATTCACGGTTTCAAATGAACATAAATTTCAGCTATTTATTCATTTTCACAAGTGAAAAGCTCTTCACAAAAATGTTGTTTCACAGACATTACAATCATTTATTTGGGCTTCTGCATGAAATCTCTAACTTTACTGGGAGACACTGTCATTTTTATGCTTTAAAAAAGTTTTGAACATCAGAATAAAAGTTCCTTTGCATTTGCAGGCTTGAAGACTATCGTGGGAGCCCTAATTCAATCTGTGAAGAAGCTCTCGGACGTAATGATCCTGACTGTGTTTTGTCTGAGTGTATTTGCACTAATAGGGCTGCAGCTGTTCATGGGCAACCTGAGGAATAAATGCCTGCAGTGGCCTCCAGACAATTTTACTCTGGAAACAAATATTACTTCCCAGCTAAACAGCACCATAGGTGAAAATGGTACATTGGTTAATTCAACAGTGACTCCATTTGACTGGAAGGGGTACATTGAAGATGAAAGTAAGTATTGTCAGCGTAATTCTTATTGAAGTGATTTGTGGCTGACCCAGTTCTTAGAAATAAGGAGGGGAAGGGATGATACATTTAGTTAAGACGGAGCAGAAGTGTTTTCTCTCTCTCATAGATCTGCTCCAAAGGCTGGCATGGAAGAGGGAACAAGGAACATAGAATCATAGAATCATTAAGG
>NW_009207349.1:8926-21661 GCF_000690835.1 Fulmarus glacialis | reverse complement strand
AATGTCTCCAGATATTTATGTGGAAAAAAAAATGCACATTTCTGAAGTCAAGTCATCTGCAGAAAGGCTATTACACTACACTCTGGAACTGGCACTGCCTGCCACATCTATTAAGTGAATATTTTGACTCTGTGACCTAAACGATTCTTTAGAAAGAGCCTTCTGAGCTGTAGCTACCTGCACGCCAATCGATAGCGATCTCCAAGACCCCCACGTCGGCAGGGACATGATCGAGATTGGTGGCTGAGAGTGTGCAGTGGCAGTCCTGCAACTTGGATTATTTGTTACCCCTTTGTCAGAGTTTGAGCTTGATGCCATTTTCCCTGTTCCTAGGCTTTTCCAGGGATCCTCAGTAGGATTCATATTTCCCTAGCAATATAAAGAAGCCTGTATGACAGAATTGACCAATTAGCAAGTATTCTTCATTGGTGTTGCCAGTTTTTATTATGTAACTGTGCCATAGACTGATAAGGCCATTTAAAAGTCCTTCTATAAAACAAATTAATGAATAAATTCACTCAGTAGGTAATTTTATGGTTATAAAAGTTGGCAGGCAGACTTCATGTCTCTCACTTACCAATCTCAGTTAGTTATTGGTGTCTATCACTGCATTAACTGTCTGCTTCCGAGTCTTCATCCTCCCAGAACTGCTTGGGAGGTAAAGTAGAATAATTCTCTCTGCTACATGTCAGGCAAACTAACACACAGGAGACTGGATTTACATAGATGTTTAGAGATGACTAGCTTACAGAGGTTTGGTGCCTGCCTTCCTTCCTTAGGTTCTTAAATCCTGCCAAATGCCTACCTAACTCTTCTGGCTCACTCATAAATTTGATCCACCATCAACTGTGCAAGTCCAGCAGATATCAATCATCCTTCGAATTCCAGACAACCCCAACCAGTAAAAGCCACGTTCTGTCTTCCAGCAGTATTACAGGCTGCTGTTTTCAGGAATAACTCTTTTCCACACACGAAACTTCAGCTTGTACAGAATACTGCAGAAAGTCATGTCAACACATAGTCTATCATGAAGTCTTCAGACCTGGCCTTTAAGTCCTTACACCGGCTAGCCACCAACTCCAAGCTCACCACCTCTGTTCTTATCTTCAAGCTATTCCAGGGCCTGAGCCCAGAAGAGACAAAAGACCATGTAAAAGCTTAGAGCACTGTCAGCAACTTCAATCTCGTGGCCAATACAGCATGAGGAAACAGGCTCTTTCTTGAGTTGAAACCGAATTATTCTGGGGACCAGGTCCACCCCATGAATAGCCACTGTGTTTCTTTGCTTTACCTTCCTGATACAAAATGTATTTTAAAGATATATGAATATCTAATATATATGCACATGTATATATAATACAAAAAATATATACATGTATAAAGATTACATGCAAACATTCTAATGCCCAAGAAAAAAGAAAAGAAAAAAAGAGAAAGAACAGCTTGTTTCTCACTAATAAAAGGTATCTTAACAATAGCATCAAGAGTGCAAGAAAACCAAAAATCTACTGGACCACTTCTGGGACAAATCACTGAGTTAGGGGAAGTTAAAAAAGTTTTCTTTGCTAAACACCTGGCTAACAATTTTTCTTGTTTCTTTTCCTGAGAAATTAGAGTACCATATAAGGCAAAAAAAAAAGGAAAATTTACACAGCTTGGTTTGATTACATCATAGACCATGAAAGATTTTAAATATTAGAAAAGTAATGGACAGCTTCTAGATCTATGGATGTATATGACGATGTTCCCCATCAAATGCATGGATGAGTAGAGAGGAAAAGATACTATGGAAACAAACACAGAAAACAGATTTTTAAAGCTCCAGCTTCTAAAGAATACTACAAACAGACAGGCCGCATGCTCATCTTCTGTCCATGCCTCAGAGGACCTAGAAAAGCTGAGA
This sequence comes from Fulmarus glacialis, assembly GCF_000690835.1. Classification (NCBI taxonomy): domain Eukaryota; kingdom Metazoa; phylum Chordata; class Aves; order Procellariiformes; family Procellariidae; genus Fulmarus; species Fulmarus glacialis. Next base: position 19,758 of record NW_009207349.1, on the reverse strand, counting down.
CACTGTAGCAGAGCTGTATCACCTGGACCTGAAACTGGCACGAATGCAAGACATTTTGATCTGGAGAGAATGAGCCTGCCCATCTCATTTGCTTGCTCTAAGAGTCATGAACCCATTAGATACTCATTTCATGGATCCCAAAAAATACAGCCGCTGAATAATGTGACAGAGCCAAAGATTTTTCTGACCTTGCATTTTCCTGTGTATGTCACCAGCTCTGGTGCCGCTGTGGCTTCTCAAAGCACTGCCAAACAGCAGCAACCTGAAATAAACTGGGTGTGGATGTTATTCAGACCCCGTAGGCAGGGGTGAACACATTTCAAAGAAAAAAAAAAAAAAAATCACTTTGCTCCATGGGAAAGAAATTGTGGTCAGGCAGAAGGGAAAGAACTGGACGATTCAAAAGGTATGGAGGAAAAAAACCCCGTAACTTAAGAAAAACAAAAAAGGGGTGAGAAGGAAGACAGAGAACACAGGAAAGACAGGGGAGAAATGAGGAGAAAAAAGGGTAAAATGATCATCTTCCTGGCTGTTCCCAGAAGTGTATTTTGTTGTACACAGTACAACAACAACTGAAGTGGAATTCCACTGCATTATGCCCCAAACATTCGATATCCCCAAAAGACGACATGAATAAAAGGACAGAGATGTGGTAATATTAAGGAACGTTGCTCAGAATTCACGTGTCTAATCAATGTTTGCTATCCAAGAGACTGTGAGAGTCCTGCAGCAGCAGAGGACCTCAGGCGAGAGCCGGGAAGCCCTTGCACCACCCCATTTCCCAGCAGTGGAGTCCCAGATCCTTAGCACACCTCGGGGCACTCTCAGCAGCCAGCGAGACAAGGCCTCAAGATAATTTGAAACAGCTAGGCCAAGATGACATGCATTTTAGAAGTGTCCTCCTCCACACGGAACGGGAAAATTCCACCCTCCATCATACTGGAGAAGAGCTGAGACACTGTAGCACAGGTGTATCACCTGGATCTGAAACTGGCACAAATGCAACACATTTTGGTCTGGAGACAACGAGCCTGCCCATCTCATTTGCTTGCTTTAAGAGTCATGAACCCACTAGATCCTCACTAAAAACTCCCATGAACTTTAATGCAATTCCTCATTGAAAACTCCCATAAACTTTAATGCAATGAACCACTGCCTTTGAATTCCAGGGCCAACACCAAGGTTCCATCTATGAATTACTGTGGCAACCACTAAGCCCATGAAAATGTGTGGAAGACCACAGGTTAAATCATTAACAGTTGAAATGTTTAAGATACTCGATAAGTATCTTAGAGACAGGAAAGTCAGCTGCACACAGAATCCAGGAAATAAGAAAGATTTTCTCCATATGAAGTGACACTCTACACTCCATTGTTCCTCTTCTCCCCAGGTTTCAACAAACCAGAACCAAGACTACATGATTGAAATAGTAGCGAGACTCTGAGATCAAGCACAGGTTAAAACAACTTATTGGCATCATGACCAAAGGAACAAGAGTTCAGGAAAAAAACCCAAACCTTCCCTCTCTGCTGACAGTTGAATACAACAAAAGCAGTGTAATCTTTCTTGAAAGGATTTTGATATGAATAACCATTTCAGCAGATGACGGCAACAACCAGGACACTTTCAAAGTAAAAGAGCAACATCCTGTTGACCTGGCTTTTTTGGTTATCAGAAGACAAAATCAGAAACAGTCAAACTCATTTTCCTGGCTGAATGTTTTCAGATTTTGCTTCTACTGGAAGAAAAAGTTACTAAGTTTTCAGATTTACAGAGTATTCTGCACCTTGTAGCCACCACTTTTGTTAATTCATGATCAAAACCACACAGGTGCAGCTCGTGTTCATCAGCCAAGGCAGGCAGCTCAGAGCACAGTTAAGTCCTACTCCAAATTAACATGGCTAAAAAGATTCTTTCCTGTTTTCCTCCCATTATAGTCATGGGCTGCAGGTGCCTACTTTGGGGTATGCTGCCTATTTTGGCAGTTCTGCTGGCCATACCAACTAGAGCTCCACTACTGGCTACAGGTAACCCAGTAGCCACCTGCATTTAAAATACCTTAAATGTCCACCCATATGCCTTGCCCTCTTGCTGGTCCTAACTCTCCCACAATGAAAGGAGCCCAGGGTGAATTGATCAGACAACATCTGTAAAAGGTCTTAAAAGTGAGGTAAGATGAAGCCAACCTAAAAGAGAGGGTCTTAACCAAAGCCAGTTGTAACCTAAGCATGCAACTCGCAGCTACAACCACCCCCAAACACTATCTAACAGTGAGAAGTCACTCATCACTGAATTATTTTCTAGCTTGTGAAGGCAACAGTAATAACAAGGGCACTGCTCTCTAGGGTAACATCTTATTTTATTATTTTCCAGAAACTCGTAAACCACACAGTCAAAAACAACCGCTTTGCTATGCCTTTCCTCCCATCCCCCACATTTTCTTTCCCCCTCCACCCCTTTCCTTGCTTCCTCCTATTCTTTCCCTCCTCTCTGCTTACAAGGAACTGATGAATTAATGTACTCTGAGCTGTCCCCACACTAGCAATAAATCAGTAAGCAACAGTTTGAAACTTTAACATACCACAGGGTTTTTCCTTCTCCACAGTTGACTCTCTCAGAAAAGTAAGAGCTATGTTTACACAAAACCCAAGTAACACCAAGCTTGAGCTCTGTGGGTTTTTCCTTTGTTGGGGGGAAGGGAAGAGGAAAGCCTTAGAAGCTTAAAGCTAGAAACCACATTTAAAGCTGTGCGAAATTACTGAGAAAATGCAAATATGAGCAAAGGGAGCGGAGCCCTGGTTCTGAGACACTTAGAAAGACCAGCTGAGCAAGTCTCTCATTTCCACCAGTCAAAATTGTGTTTTTCCTTGCAACTATGGCAAAACGCATGCTTGGTGCACTGCCCAGTGCCTGTACTTCCATAGCACTTGACAAGTCTCAGATGAAGGAACAAAGTACATGGGATTGAAAGAGCCCACTGCAAACCCTCTTGCTTACACTTGTGTACTTACAGTGGAGCCCAGGTTTTAACAACATCTCACATCCTAGCTGTAAGACAACACCTACACAAGTACCATCCCTTCATATGCTACACTTGAACTGCAAAGCAGATATGCTGGTAGCCGAAAACAGCATTCAGAGTGGGGTGAAGTCTGGTTAACTTACCCACAGCTCTCTTTGTTCCTGTGACTCCACAATCACAAAATTCCAGGCAGATATTTGTAAGAGACAGCATTTTTCACAGCTCCCAGTGTGGACAGCGAGTTCCCAGTCTCAAGCCCCAGATCTGCCCCTCAGAGATTAGCATGAAGTTCTCCCTTGTTCTGAAGAGTTATCTTCCACTAACAATATTAAGAGGGAAAAGAATCAGAGCACATACAATCAATGGGACTAGGAAGAAAATATTGCCAAAGTACAAGAAAAGAGAAAGCCTCTTCATAGAAAGAGTAAAACTTCATAGAAATGTTTTGTGCAGTAATTACAGCCATCTGGAAAATTACTCTTACTTTTTCCAAAACCATGCCTAAAAGCAGCAACTCTAGCTAGAAGTTGGACAGCTTCACTGCAGAAGGAACAGCTTCCATCATACCATATTGCACTGTGCATCAGCTACGACCCAGAACTGCCCCTCTAGTCTTCAGAGGACAGAAAAGTACAGTGTATTTGAATTAGATGTCATGGTACACAAACTCGCTCACCATGTCGGTGTGACACACCAGACTAAAGCACAAGGAGAAGCCTAGGATGGGATTCAGGCTACCCAAGATAGTCACCCTATTGTTGGTGCCTAAAGAAGCAGATTTTCTAAGATAACTGCCTACAATTACCTACTCAGTGAGAGGCAAGAAAATGATTTTGAAGGCCTTCAGAGGGAGATTGTGTGTCTAGTATCAGGCACCTCAGCCAAAGGAAAAAAAAAAACACCCAAAAAGAAGAAAAACAACCCACCACATCTTTCTGGAAGAATTCCATCTCCTGACAATAAATCCAATGGCTTATGCTGTGCAATGGGCTGAATTATAGATCAGTAAGATTATTTTATTTTTTCTCCTCAGAGCCTGAGAGAGAGAAAACTCTGATACAGCCTGCTCAGTGCATCCTGCAAACAGGATCTAGCCTGATCAACAGTACTAGCTACTCACCATTTCTCTTAATAGTAGTACCAAATTTAAAAATAGGTAACAGAGGAAAAGATTTGAGAATTCCTGCATTTCTCACCAAGTAGTCAACCCTTCATATCATCTGATGCTTCACATGACAAAAACTACACCTATCAGCTAGGACATTTTACAACAAACTTCTGGCCTGACAAACTTGACTCTGGATTCAAATCTCTGCGCGCTGTTCAAATCCAATTGATCATTTCCCTGCATCCTCCTAAAAGTTTTATTTTCTTTGTCTTTTTATCTCCTTTCCTATACATAATACTGTTGCTCTAACTTCCTCCTGCTTGAAGCAGCCTGCCCTCTTCCCATCACATCTCCATCACAATGCAGTTCTTCAGTCTCACCTCCACTGTGCAGTATCCAAGGCAAGGCAGGCCAGGTCAGCCGAAGAGGAGAGGTCAGGGCGTTCTACTAGGCAACTGGCTTGGGACAAGTTTCCTCTTCTCTCTGGGAGAGGAGCAATTAGCCTTTTTTAAGCACAGTGTTACAAAATTTAATTATATTATGGTCTATGTTAATATCTCAGCCATGCTAGCTTGGTGAATAAAATGTTGTTTGCTCCCAAGTTTCCTCTCACACATTACAGAATTACATGTTCCAACTACATTTCTCCAAATCACGTCCCGATGCGACATTCAACCAGCACATGCTTGAGCACAGACCTGTCACTCACATGGGCTACGGAACTTACAGACAGATTCTTATTATGTAAGAACACTTTGATTAGAGGCAGATGTTTAATTTGGTCTGGTTTCTTCCTACCTTCTTATTGATGGCCAAGTCATTTAGCACAGCCTTTAGAAGACCTTCAACCAACACAATCAAGAGAAAGTTCTTATGTCAGTGTGAACCATTAAGATTGCACGCACCAAAAAAAGGATGATCTAGTGATTAGAACATCACCTGAGTTATAAGAAACTACCGATAACCTCTTCTGCCTCAAACTTACTGCATAACTGAGCAGCTCACACAGTTTAGTCATGCCTCAGACACATCAGCTGGTACCTACCACATCACACAGGCTGGTGGGTGGATGAACAGTGCATTAGCTGCCTGAGTGCGTGTTTTCCTTCTATCCTCCCTCTGCGGATGAGAGTCAGCATTTACAGTATTTTCAGAGGTATAATGTATTAGCCTCAACATCAGCCCCAGCTCTAATCCTTCACAGTAATATTACTGGTGAATAGTAATGCTTCCTGCTTTGTTGGTGGTTTTTTTTTTCCCCTCCCCACATTTAACAACGTTTGCAGTATAACACGTGTACCTGTTTACCGCAGAAAGCAGGAGCACTGTAGCACCCTGTCTGCACGTGGCAGAGACCGTGCATAACGCCTCTGCAGCAGCAAAGGCAGAAAGACCGAAAGGGAAGGTTGAAGGCTCAGGCATGTAGAGACAGCAGAAAGCATGAGGGGAAGAAAGGAAAGAACGCAGGTTCACCACAGTGGAAACACTCCCTTCAGGGCTCCCCACGCTACAGTTGTCTGGATAACAAGTACCGGTAAGTTACAGACCTTTGATTTCGGGAACACATGCAGAGGAATGCTACTGGGATTTTCTCCATACCACTTTGTACACTTGAGCACACCTCTTAAAAATCAATAGGTGTTGGGCCTTGGTTTATTACTTCTAGCTTCCATTTAGTTTTCTCCTCTTACTCATTGATTAATTGTAGTAAATTAAGATGCTTTTGGAGCTTGAACTATAGTTTTTCTTTCCTTATTTATAACAAAACCTTAAGAACAAACTACCGGCAGTTCTACATTTGTAAATGGCTTTCCTTGCCAATAAATTCATTTAGTAAGGACAGTACGGAGCTGATTAGGACTTTTTGATTTTTTAACCTTTAATATTATGGAAGAGACTTGACTTTTGAGTTACCCAAACAGAACAGATGTTGAAAATTAAAGGAAAATACCAACTCAGTATAGAATAAGCTGTCAAAAAAATAATTTAAATAAAGCTTTCCTAACGTGGTATCAGCATAGGTGATTTGAATTGCAATAAAAATATAAATAAAATAAACAAAAAGAAAAAAGCATGTTGCCTTACATGTCACTGCATTATTAGAAAGAGAAAACTGAAGGTGCTTAAGTCAGTCCCTTACACCTTCTACATATCCACATAATTCATGCTGCTAAAAAGGGAACACCCCAGGTAACAATGAAGCAATGCAAAAACACCCAGTGTGATCAGAGCACTTGACACTGCTACAGATCTGATATGCAGTAGAAGTGACAGCCTACTCACAAGGTAGGAAATTGCCTGCTAACATTTTGCATTGCCTCTTAGCACTCCTAGACCATATTGACCCCTTCCCCAAATTAACACACACATTGCAACAGGTACTCAGTTCTGGCGTGTGGGGTGTATCCCACGCTGCACATTCACAGGAGCAGTTTTGGTTTGTGGCTCTGTGCAAGCCACCGGCACTCTGCTCGATCCGTAACTCCTGCCTGCTCGTGAGCGTGGGCAGGAAGGACACCGAAACACAGCCCTCGCTGCACGCTTCTTATGGGTCGCAGTGCTGACCTGCTCGCTAGCAGAGAGCACGCTGGGCACAGGGATAGAAGATGCGTACTTATTCTTCACAGTTTCCCAGCAGAGATCTGGCATACAGCGTAAAGTGAGGGAAATTTGCATAGACTTATCTGGCAAGGAGGAAAACATTGCTAGGGCAGCTTAAGTTTGTGCTCATCGTTCTAGTGGTTTATAAAGAAGAGCTTTAAAACCAGAACAGTCAAACGAAGAGCTTTCCTCAGTGAGTCTTGATGGTTTTTAAAGGAAGTTAACATTACCAGAATGAAGTCATTTTAATTCCTAAAGAAGGAAACAAAATAAAGCAGCGACACATATTTAAAGCATTGATTACACAATATATTCCCTAAGCCACTTCATAAAATGAGCTCCTTCCACAAGTCCAAGTGATCAGTCCATTATCTAAAAGGTGACTAAAGTTTGTCCCACAAAAACAATACCCAGGAAACAGCTAGCAGCTCTTTGAAGACATGCTTCTCCCTATGTAAAACATCTCTGTCAAGCCTCTCACCTCAGACATCACTTACGTCTGAAAAAACCTTTTCAGAAGCTTGGCAGATACTCAGATGGTTGCTCTGCACTGTCACAGCCAGTTTATTAACAGGAATCAAACAGACTACCTTAAATACTAGGTCAGCTCTCGCTCCATACTGTGAGATACCCAGAATAGGGTCAGTATCACCCTCAGACTGCAAACTCCTCTGTGGGAAAGAGATTTTACTTTTTCTTTTATGCTTGCACAGTGCACGCTGCAGTGGATCACAGGTTTCAGAAGTTAACATCAATGAATCAAAGTTATAAAACAGTTCAACTAATATTAATATACTTGGTACTAAGTTCTGTGCCTCAAAGAAATGGAGGAGTAGCTGAATTTAGTGGGCAACCATTTTCTCCAGGCCCACTTGGGTGTCAGCAAGTATCTTTGCAACAGTATTTGCCTGAGCAGTTCTGACTCCTGTAGCTTCCTCCTTTTTGTATGCAGCCCAAAAAAGCAGAAGTGATCACGTCAACCATTTAACATTATTTCAATGTTAAAAAAACAAAGTGGAAAAGCCTTAGTAAAACTAAATTTTACTGGAAAAAGTTATTATTAAAAAGGCTGAATTAAAAAATGGTAGTTAAAGATATTCTACACGTTCCAGGGGCCACGTGTTGAACATTTTAGATAGTAGGAATCTTTCCAAGTTCAACTCGTGCTTTCCCAAACCAAACAAGACATAAACCACAGAAGCCTGACCTCTTTTCAGCTTCTGGGAAGATCACAGATGAGGTCATTCATTATGGTCCCAGCCAAGTAACATGGTACACACACACACCACCCACCCAGCTCTTAAGACATACCCCCTATTTAAAAGGAATCCACTGTACTAAGAAATGAATCTTTTTGGTAAGTTCTGTAATTGTTACTTTTTCCTATTTACTTTATGGTCACTACAGTGTTGTATGTTAAGGAGACCATGAAAAAGCAGCCACAGTGGTCTGACATACCAGTTTAAAATAGGGACATTTGGAAAGGAATTGCTCCAGAGGTTCTAAACTAAACATGGATTGCAACCCACTGCTTAAAATTAGCTTTTGTGGTTTGTTTTTAGATATTCCTAGTAACAAACTCAATCTGATTGCTCTCTCTTGGTTGACTTTATTGCACCTAGCAATCTAGGAGGCCAATAATAGAAATTTCATTTAAAATATGGCTATTAATGTTTCTAAAGATAGTCTATTACATGAGTAAGCTGTGTCACAGGCCTGAAGTCATTCTCTAGATTTTTTTTTTTTTTTATTGTCAAAGGACAAGAAGTGCTTGGCTAGGAGTTAAGAGCTCTACATGCTTTTAGGATGAAATAGTTTGTCAATATGAAAACTAGACAGGAAGAAAACTTTCAGAGGGAAGGAACTGAACCCTGGAATGTCTTTGAATTCCTATTCCATATTTAATGAAAGGACCCCCCCACCAAAGAACAAGTATTTAACCATCAAAGGCATCCCACATTTCTTTTCCGAAATCCTTGGTTAACCTACGTTATCTACTAATACAGTATTTTGACCTAGTTAATTGGCAAAGGCAGCCCTTCAGTTTCTTTCCAGCAGGAAACCAATTAAATAGATTCAAGAGCAAAGCAGTCCTACTTCAAAAACAAACAAGAGGGAGGAGCACATTAGCTGGCTGCTGCTTCTCCAAGAGTTCGAACAAGCCATTTGTTTAAAAATTGGGGACACAAGGGCAGTGCATCTCCTTTACACCTGTCTGCACAACTGGGACCAAAGGTGCTTGGTGGCCTTCAGATCTCATTTGGGTGGGAAAGGCCAGAGCAGAGCAGTGTAGGAAGACCCCACAACGTAACAGAAGATGGGAAATTCAGGGTTTCTTTCATCCATACCAAACTCTGTTCTAAATGGAGAACAGGGAGTTTTCTGCACAGACGTACTGCACCAGCTGTAAGCCAAGGCAATGCTACATAGGCTTTAAGCCTCTGAAGTCTAATAGCTGAAGTCACACAGTTGAGTTAATGGGGCATTTGGGAATATGACTGACAAAGCAACTGCATCAATAACTACCGGCACATTTGTAGTCTGTCCATACTTTTTAAGAGAACAAAAAACCCAAACCCCACTAATGAAGTGACAGTGAAGACGACAAAGACAACAGTGAAAATGAGAAGGACATGCAGACCAGGAAACATCCAAATACAAGATTTAAAACCATAGAAAGCATAAGCTGACCGCATGGGGCTTCTAACTATGTGGTTGTTAGCAAATGAATAAAAGTAACTAACCATTTTTAAAAACGCCCGATAAAGATGACCGAAAAAAAAATAGTAGGAAAAAATAATCACAAAGCAATATAAAAGGAACTAATTATGGTCACCGAAAAATAGCACTAGAGCGAGAATTCAGGCTGCTGGGCAGAGACCTCTTCCCTCAGGCGCTGGTCAGCAATACAGTCTCTTGCACTTGGGCACACCACTTCAATACTGAGTGACAAACCGGACTTAACTTCTAACCATAGGTTTAAACCAACTGAGCTGGGTTGAGGAGGATGCACCAATACATGCTAGTGACCTAAAATAACCAGGAGGCCTGGGTTCCTGCAACGCCTGCAGTGGTCAGAGACTTCGCAGATGGAAAAAAAGCAGGCAAAGTGGTATGTAGTGTATAAGGCAATATAATTACCCTGTGACACAGACCGTTTGTACTCTCCTGCCTTCTCTACTAATACTCAAAATGAAATGTTTTCTTCTGGGGAGATTGGGTTTGTGTTTTGGTTAAAGAAAGCGTGGTTGAAAAGTGGGTGTTGCGCTTGGAACAGCAAGCGGTGAGGTTTGTGAGGGCTCCAAGTTCCTGGAGAAGTTCCTTCCACAGCCCCTGAGAAAATTACTTCGCTTGTGCAGCTCAGCTTGTGCCTGTGACAGCCCAGCCACCTACCTGCTTCTTCCTTAGCCCTAGTCTTTACAAAAACGGGAACAGCACCTCAAAATTCTGACAGAGACATTAAAAGGACTACTGATTAACACGGCAAGCTGTAAATCAGCCTTTATAACATGGTGGCAAAGGAAAGGGATGAAGCCGACAGGTCCCGTCTCTGAGATGCAGAGCTCTTCGGCAGCTTCACTCCCACTGGCAGTTCTTATCCTGCAGGATGGTTTCAAGCCAACCTGCAAATTTTATAGGAAAGTGAAACTGGATTGAGACATGCAGAAAGCAAGCCAGAATGAAAGAAAAAAGGAAGGAAGAGCTGAATTTCTAGCTATTGGGGATGGGAGGAAGATTCAGTAATACTGAGATGACACTGAACACGGAGAGAGCTATTGATCCCTGTTGGGATCAATATACTAACAGGAGAATCAAAAACTGATCAGAGATAGAATTAGAGGCCCCATTGCAATGTCTGAGTCTAGCAAGGGGCAAGAAAATTTCTCAAGTACTGCTGTAATTAATTTGTGTAAGTTGCATTCAAAAAAAGTAGAAAAAGTGCAGCTTTCAAAAGCTCAGGAACTGACTTTGTTATGCAGCAACGAGACCCTTTTGCACAAGACAGATGATTGCTACAAGGACTGGTATGCAGTGGTTGCCTAACTCTTCTCTATGAAGGTCAAAATACGCAACAGCAGACAAGTGTCTTGTCTTTTGCCC
>NW_009207349.1:0-8895 GCF_000690835.1 Fulmarus glacialis | reverse complement strand
TGTAGATTGCCAGGACATTCCAGCATATTTAAGTACTGGAATCCTACTGCTTTTCCCTGTTGCTTTGTGCATCTGCAGTAGTCAATGTCCTCTACTCCCTTCGCACTCGCTGAACAGGAGAAAAAAAATTAACTATCCCCAACTCCACTGACTCTTCCAACCCCTTCTTAACAGAAAAGTGGCCAGTTATACAGAACCTGGAACAAACATTACATTTACATTTTTACTAAATTTCATTTTAGCTATCGAAGTTTTCTATGTTGGACTGAGCCAAGCTGTGCCTTTGGTTACTGCTACAAGACATAACATAATAACAATAATGCAAATTATGAATGTGTCACTGGAGCTAGATCATCCACGCTGCACACTTGTCACCAAATTATGGTACACTGACTCAGTTATAGAGGTCTCAGCTGCCATTAGGGTTACAGACAGCTACTTAGAAAACATTATCTTTATCTGAAGCAAAGCCAAAATATTTTGATTGCTTCCTTCCACAGCGAAGTGAAACATTATAACTATTTTAAGGTTATAAACAATGAGAGAGAAATAAACAACTCCATAAGAAAGCCCCACAATTTCAAGCCAACACTAGATCATTAGAGAAGAATTTCGCATTTTACTGGCAAACTCTGACTTTCCCCATCTGCTCCCTTCTCTTCTCCCTAATGAGCAGGAGCAAGCTATGTCTATGAAAGCATCTCTAAAGATGAGGAGATGCACAAGCTTTTCTCTAGATGCTTAGGAGAGATCAGTAAGTTCTGCCACGGTGTTCACTATCTCGCTGACAGGAGTGGCAGGCTCTTGCCTCCTAGACGAGGAAAACCAGAGGGCAACACTCCTCTGCTTTGTATTAATAGTCTGAACTATGTATGGTATGTTCTTGTTCGTTACACAAATACCTCATGATCATCCGTATGCCACAAATATTTTCCAATACAGACCTCTGCCAGGATATGCTCCATTTCAGTAATCCTTAGAGCCATTTCAGTGAAACAGGGTTGGCAGGCAGCAGAAAAATTCAAAAACTCAAGGCACATTTCAGCCATGTATGTGCACAATATGTCAGAGCTGCTCTCACATTGATCACAGAAGTCCACAAAAGATCATGGAAGTCCACAGTTGTTCCACATTTGCCAGAACAATGACACTAAACTGAGGTTTTTTCTTCTTTAAGAAGAAAGACCAGCTCTGCATGCTTTTCCGAGAGACTGGACCCAGGTCCCGAGAGAGTACTTTATGCACGCTTTTCCCCTTGTATTTCAGAAAAGGGGATATGGTGGCGGGAGAGGTTTGAGGATCTTTAGAAACACCTCAGCAGAAAACTAAACAAACAGGGAGGTGAGAACAAGCTGCACTGCTGCTAAGAACGTGGTGGGGAATGGGTGCAGAGGCAGACCGCTGTGCCTGAGGACAGGGGACTCTCCGGGAGAGGGATGGAGAGCTGATCCCAGGGAAGGAGGCCAAGGGACCTTGGCTTATTTAGCTTCGCACATGGAGATCAAGAAGAGATATGGTCTCTCCCTGAACACACATGATGCAGGGTAATGTACATCACACAGAGGAGAGGAATTATTTAAGCTAAAAAGACATCACTGATGACAAGGACAGACATGTATAAACTTGCCATTGTCCACTTATTATAGAAACTCTCTTCAAGTTTCTAAGTATCAGAGATGCATTATATGTTTCTATCACAGCTTTCCAAAAGTAGGGGGAGCAGAAATACTGATTACTTGTAAGCTGAAAGTTTATGAAAGGAATTATATTATCTACAATCCAAACTGTGAGGGATGCAAGAAATCCTTTCCACATCTCTGTATTTAAATTTTAAATCAACTAGTTAAAAAGACAGCAATGAAACTGTAGAATTGTTTTTTGAACCTCAACTTGCTTTTTAAGCAAGGGATATGGAAAACAATATTTTGGTTTTAAATTAAATTTAATCTCTTTCTTTTTTCCCCATTTTGTTTTTCTGCTAGTAAAAAAGATGTGACAAAAAAGATTTTTTCACTTAGTACTAAAGGAGTGAGCAGAAGAAAATCCCAGATGAAAAATATTTCAACAAGCTTTACAATTAAACAGTGCTTCTTTACACTAAGACATGTTACTCAAGCTGAGCATACAGCTTGTTACATTAAACCCTCAATACTTAAATTCAAGCCAATGAGGGCATGATTATGTTTTCTTCACAAGAGGTTTTTCCTGTAGTCAGAAGTCAAGCCAGAACATCATTACACTTCGATAATTAAGCCAAGAACATGAGTTTCAAAGGAAAGGAGAAAAAAATTTAGAATCTGCCAGTCTGCAAGTATATAACTTTTCAATACCATTTCCAGAAGACGCGTGCATGCGAAAGTGGCATTGCTTGCAAAAATGGAAAGCTACCAACAGCAAATCATGAGATCAGGCAGATGAAGAATCTAAAAGTGTCATTATTTCTGCATATAGTCATGTATTAGAGGAACCACAATGCAACACTTCCAGCTCTAGTGATATTTCCAGGATGGTCTTTTCCAAATCACAAACAGAGAAATGGATAGACTTTAATTATTTACACAGAATTTTTACTACCTTCTAGAAGACAAGAAGATAAATATGTGCTACTGTTTTTTTTTTGATTGACTGGAAATGCATTTATCAAATATATCAACAATTTCCTATGGAGTACATATAGGTCTGTAGCCATCTCAAAAAGGAAATCACTTTTTTATTATCTCACCTCCTTATTTGGAGTATGGATTTACTGCCGCTTAAAATTGAAAATGTAGTATTGTGGGACATTAAACTGTTAAATCAAGGACCATATATGAAAGCAAAACAGGCTCTGTTATAGAGATATAAAGATACATATTTTATATGTATGTTATACAGAGATATAAAAATAAAAGCCTAGTGAACTCATTTTAGGTAGTAACATAAAACTGTGCTTCGAAAACAGTTATTCAACTGCACCAAAACAAGTCTTTCTCTCTGCACCTTGGACTTTGCTAGGAAGTTAACTAGAATGCAGATTTTGTTGTTTTTCTACATTTAATTGGTAAATGAACCAACCCTTTTCATTCTAAAGCTCCATAATTAAAAGCAAACTTTGACAAATTCCCTCCTCTGTAGCAGTTTGGGCTGTGTGGTTTTGATTTTTATGGGGGAACACAACAGCAATTCCAAAGACTATAAAACCCGTGTCTCGGGCACTTTTTTTTCCCTCCCAGCTCCTGTTGGCATAAGAGTCCTATGAAAGAGCGGCTGCATTGGAAACGGCATCTCTCTGTGCCCAGGCCAAGTGTTGTCAAGACAGTCAATGCAAACGCCTACCACAACAATTCCTCCTTTGTCAGTCACAGGGATCCCATGAGAAAGCACCAACCAGTCTAGGAATTTGGCTCAAGGTAGTGTTAGACAAGCCTGAAAAACAAAAAATAAGGGTCAGACTTTATTTAGATTGACTGTATAAAACCGGAACAAACAGCTCTATTCTATCAATGAGCTTTTAAAATTGTGTGGTGGCACAAGTGGTCTTAGCGCAGAAAGACAAAATTCACCTCTTAACCCTTCCTACTCTCTGCACTTACCGGCTCAGTTTGTACTTATCAGCTTGGGAAGATTAATCCCATCACACAAGACACTTACTTTTTTGTTTTAAATTAAATGGATTTCCAAGCCTGAAAAAAAATACATTTTACTATCATCTCACATAGCTGCAGCCCCCATGATCCAGAACTTCAGGAAAACATACTCTGAAGGATGACAAATTGAATCCAGCACTAGGTTCAGGGACTTCTTATGTACAAAACCAACAGTGAACTACAACAACTTTCCATACACTTAGCAAAGCATTTCTAGAAACTGTACCAGGAAAACATACATATAAAACCACATGCAAAGCCCAATACTTTGAGCAAAATCAGTCTGTAGGCAGAGCATTTTAATAAATGTGATGAGATGCCAGGGAAGAGGAGGAATTCAGAACACAGCAGTTGGCAGGAGTCCTACTTTCACTTCAAGCTATTTCCCATTTTCAGATTTATCCAACAGTATTATACCTGAGAGGGAATTTCTAAGCTCAGTTCCTTTCCAGTGAATACTCAGAAAACCTACATCCTCAAACTAAGTATGTAGATTTTTGGCATAAAACCAGTCCTTTATTCAAATCCAAAAAAAGGTAGCTTTGGAATTAGTTTATAGCCAAACATGGAAGATTCTGGTCTTCCTTACTCATCTTAAGTTTTAAACAACGTGCTATTTAAAAATACTTGTAATTATCAAGGTATGCATTAACCTTTGGAACTTCTAAAAATGAGCATTTAATTTCTGCAACATTCTCATCCTCTACTCTCTGATTTCCATTTAGAGAGAGATGTGATATGAAAAAAACATCTACTACGCTTTTAGAAAAAAACAAAACAAACTGTAGATAAAGGAATGGCCTGACAGCTCAGGCAACCTTTACTTGAACAAGCTCAGATATATGCACACTGTAACATTTTAGGCTACTGATCAGTTATTCAATCAACAGTATGTCACCAAAAAGACGTTCCCTCCTCCCTTCTTGCACATCCTCCTCACTTCAACCTTCCCCTCCTACTTGCTTCTTTGCCACAAATCCTGCTTGAAAATTAGGAAATCTGACAAAATTGTGTTATTGCCCTCTTCGCACATTCTCTTGACATTTTAGGAGGGGAAAAAAGTGACAAACAAAATCTATTTTCATAACAGTATATCTGCTTGTAAAATAAGAAAACGGCTTCCTGAAGCTTGGGGTCAGAAGGACCATTGGATGCATTAGCTTGTCAACCACAAATTATTACCCATTTCCCAAGTACCCTGAAAGCAAGACAAGTAACTTGTACATGGCTAACAAATACTGCCCGGGCACATGACCTGCCTTGGGCTGGGCACCTCAAGAGATCCACCACTTTCTCTCATGGTGGGAAGGGCAGTTTACTGGTTTGAAGAGCTGCAGCTGTTCACCTTCTTTCCATTTAGAATTTCACCCAGTGGTTCTAGTTAATGCCTCTCACTCTCTAAATGGGAGGAGGATGAAAATAAAAAATAAAAAAAGAAAGTAAGAGAAATGTAGTACGAGACACTTCCTTGTCAAGGCAGCCAAGATGCTCAGTCTCTTCTCATACTGTCGGGGTATGATTAGTTTTAGGCTGCCTGCAAACTCCTTTCCTACAGCTCTGCTACAGATGTTTTCCAGCTCTTCTGCCAGCCCTTCTTCTTCCTTAGCACAAAACTTGTCCTGGCCAGTACTCTCAGTCATTGCATCAGCTTCATCCGACTCAGGCACCTCCCGACCTCTTTCTTTCTCTTAAAATCTTGCCCTTGCAGCACCTCACTCAGGACTCTACTAACCACTCCACCAGCCCTGCCTTCCTGGGGCCCCTCTCCCACTTCTATCCTTCAAAGGCAGGAGGAATCCTGAGGAAACAATTCCTTCCATCAGCGGCCTTTGTCTCGCCTCCTGTTTGCTCCTGGGCAATCTCTTCCAGCCACAAAAATTCAGTTATCCTTTCTACAGAGGGACCTCACAGATTTACCTCCTATTCCAAGCCTTATCCAAACTGGAAATTTCAATCCTCCCTTCTGATATTTCCTTGGAGATATCCAGCTACTAGGTTAAGCTCTACGCAGAGCCATACAAACCTTATCTCCCCTCCCACACAAGGCTTTCCCAAGAGGCTCTTCCTTGATTAGCCAGCATCCTGCCAGTCCCCCAGCCTGCAGCCTAATCATGACATTCAACAAGAACCTGTACGTCTAAAACGTGTCAAAAGAACATGCATAATATATATAAAATGCAGTCTTTTCCTTCTGATCTGTCAGACAACTAAAATGCTCATCCAGGCACTCAAGATCTTCCTCCTTTTCGTGGGCTCCAACTAACAAAATTTGACTTTGAGAAGTATTTCTGAAGGAACATAAGCAATGGTCATCTCCCCTGCGTGTCTCCTTGCCATTTTAACCCCTTTTTTGCTATTTAATTAATGTAAAAAAACCAAACTCCTTCTCCATAATTTTAATAACCTTCTCAGCCCGTTTTCTCTTCTTCATTTTTTCAGCAGTGTTTAAGAGCCAGCTGCCTACTTCTGATCAGCCGGTGACATTGTCCTCCATCACCAACAGAGCAAACTGTCTCACAGAGATGGACCTGACAGATCAATCCATCCAACGTATTTTAGACGTTTGTCTTTGGATGAGATGAAGTCTATCCTAAAATTATCTGGATCCAATAATTACAAACAGACAAATGCACGGGAAAAAAAAAAAATAAAAGCTGCTCACACCCCACCCTTTCCACATTAAATCACTACCAGGAATTTTTTCAGCACTAATAATTCTTGTGGCTCTTTTTATATACCTCCTGCAGGTTTTCAAAAGACCTTTTAAAGATGTGAAAACTAGAACCAGGTACAGAATTTGAGTATTACTGTCATTAATGCCATGCAGAGAGAAAAATGTTTCTTTTATAAATCCCATCAGCCAAGGATTAAATTAGCCCTCTCTCCTCTCCCTGCAACAGTGCACTGGTAACTTAAAGTTCTATATCCAGTATGATCCCCAATACCTTCGGAGAGTTGCTGCTTTCCAGGATGCAGTCTCCTATACTATGGATGTCGAGAAAACTTGTCAGCGAGAAATCTGACTGCATTCATCCATACCCTGCATACCTACCTTTGGTTTTACTCATTAAAAAGAATGAAATAATTCTTCGACTGCTTACTTATCGTTAAAATCTGGGAATGACAGACTGGTAAACAGCATAATCTGTCTCTTTTTTTTAAAAAAAAGAAGCTTCTGTCTTTCAAATGAAACTGTTAAATGGTGCCTGGTGTAGGCCCAGTCCTTCTGGAGCATCTTGATTCCCAGATTATTTCCCACAGACATCTACTTGTTTATATTTTGCAGTCAGCTGCTGCTCCATTCATCCGGCATGCTTTTGCTGACGTGCTGTAATGGTTTTCCCAACAAGAAAGCTCTATTGTACAGAGCCACAAGCTGACAGGCAGAACTGGGAAACCTGTGTCAGGCTCGGCCCAGGACCAGTGACAGATGCAGAAAGAAAGGCTGTGGGATCTGCTCTACATTTGTGTGACAGCCCATGGTTCATCTGTTTTTTGTGTCAGCCAAGAGTAGCTGGGAGGCGTGAATGGCCGTGAAACTCGTCTCCCTCCATCCTGTCAGAGCTGATGATGCAGCTCACGGCCCGGCAGGCACAGGGTCCAGGGAGGAAAGCTTAAGGACACATAGGAAAAAGGATGAAGTTTGACAGGTTATATGCATGAGAGGGAATTTCAGCTTTGGATTCTCACCTTTACTTATGGCGTGATTATGCAAAATGTGATGTCCTCACCAGCCTCCTTAGCCTTGTCAGGAGATTGCATTTCATACAGTCCTACAGTGTCACCCCTACAGACGGGGAGAAGAATCGCAGGGTGATGGCTCCCGCAGGAGCCAGGGACACAACGCACTCGTCAGAGGGAAGTTCTGCTGTGCCGCAACCAACCAAAGTCCTGTGATCCCTGTGCCAGAGGGGTTACATAGAGTTACATCCTGAAACACTTCAGCAGAACTTAAGCGTACAGTTTAGTGAAGGGAGAAGCACATATGAGCTTTGGGTAAGGCTCCTTGCTGCTCAGTTAGTGTCAGCCTAACTCCGCTGTCATTCAAGCCGGGAGGTGAAATTCCCACGGACTCCCGGGAGCGGGGTCTGAAGCTACCCACCCACCACAATCCTTCCCCTCCTTCCCTCGGGTTTACGTATCCCACATCATTTTCTCTTGGCAAGCGTTATTCAGGTTACCACAGCTGAACAGTTATTTGTCTGGCTGGTTCACCACAGTAAGATGCTTTTTATCAGATCAATCAGATGTGGAAAGCTCTTCAAAGGCTTTTTTTACAGAAAGCAGTTACATGATTTCATGGAGAAAAGCTCAAAGCAGAGTGATAAAAGGTATTTTAATAGATCCATTCATACTAATACATGAGATACTGTGTGCTGAAAACAGGGAAATATATTACATTTCTAACATGATAGGCCAGAAGATTTAATTACTAGCTTTGCTTTGAACCTGACAGCTATTACTACTCTACTAACTCCTGGATGCAGTTGCAAAAGAAGCCTTGTCATTTCAGATTTGTAAGAAGAGGTGGTCTTAACTTGGATTTAACTACCAGGTTTACTATAATATGTGCAATAGAAAAGCACACACAACTAAGCTTTCATGAGAAGACAACTCCCCCCCCCACACACACCTGCTCATTAAAAAGTTGGAATGGAAAATGTCCTCCCTACATTTATTTTTCCCTCCAGTGAAGAACAAACAATCAAAACCTACTGTTAACATAATGAAATCAGCATTTCATATTTATCTTACTGGAGAAGGTTTTGTAATCCTTCCAGATGATCTTCAAATGCAGTAAAGTTGATGAAATATTGTATGGATCCTATAAAAAGGGAGATGTAGGCATATCATACCGCTTTGAATAGTCTTAATACTGTGTAGGAAAAAAGTGCTTGCTAGTTTAGTTTCTTAAGGAGAAATATCAAAATGATTTGACTATGATTTGGAAGGAAGAGCCAAATGGTGTAAAAATGGCTGGATTTGGGGAAATTTCTATCCATCCCTTAGACATGTATGAGAAAATAAATCCATTTTTTAGTTCTTCCATTTGCAAATATTTTTTAAAGCTTTGTTCGTTTAAAGTACTAGAGAGAAATGAAATAGGAGTCTAAGGGCAGGTTCAGCCTGACCTAGAATTCCACACAGATTTAACCTGACCTCATTTTGACAGTCAGTCACAAAGGGACCAGAGAAGTTGCTTCTCATCTCAGGTACTTTGAAACACACAAAGAATTGGACTGGGAAAAAGGCAGATTGCGGGGCGGGG
>NW_009207348.1:0-13915 GCF_000690835.1 Fulmarus glacialis | reverse complement strand
GATACATATTATATATATGTATATAAGAGCTAAATTGACTTTTCTGGGTACTAATAAACCATTGCTGCCAATGGTGCCTTTGTGAGGTAAGAACAAAAACATGTAGTTCCTCTAAAAACAAACAAACAAACAAACAAAATATAGCCCAACAGCAGCAGGGTGAATTAACAGCCTCCTGTGCAACAGTTTTTATTACCGTTCTCAGGTCTAAGACACATACTGCTGCCTCCTGTTCCTACAAACCTGTAGCGAAGGTGAACAAAAAGTCCCCAGATCCTGCAAAATTTAAGTGTCTATTCAGCTGGACTTAGTGGATAGTCCCAACAGAAATCGCAGCAATAAGGATAAAGGCCACTACTTCAATGAATAATGCATCACTCTTCAAATTTGGGGGCAAGGGAGAAACGCTATACCTCTAAGACCATTACAGCTAAGCTGGTGGTGGATACAGGAGGGAAAAGAATTGAACTATGAGCTGTACAATAGCTCATGATATCAATCAGAAAGATCAGAGCTGCAGTCCTGACATTCAGTCTTCTGTTCTAGCTGCTGACTTGTTTGCGCTTTCCAACTACATCCCAATTATGACATCTGTAGATGTGTTTGCCAGAATGGCAAAGTTTGCAAGCCCACACTCTCCTAAAAGAAAATGGAGTTCTGCTTGTGTAGCTTATTGTTTTGTTTGTCCCCACATGTAACTTTTCAGAAACATATATGGAGTTAAAAACAGCAGTATTCCACCCGTGCCCTTTCCATTTATTGAAGTTTCAAGACAGTTTTCAAGCTATTCTTATTTATAAAGCCTTTCTAGTTCCCTAACCACAGTAGTACAACATTTTAATTTCCTTTTGTAAATAAAAAATTGTGATAATATGTAAATGGATATCCAAATGAGTGTCTCATTCATTGTTTATCATTCTGTTTCTTCCCCCAAAATTATCAGATATGAAATTATGTTCCCAGAGTTTGCTCCCACTGAGGACTGGGTTTACAGTTTTTACCTTATGACATACAAACATAAATAAAAATTGACTGCGTAAGGCTCATAACTTGTCATCCCAACAGAGCCTATGAGAAGTGATTAAAAAGTAAATACAGATCCCTCTTACTGTGCTAGAATTGATAATATTTTGGCTAAAAAAGTAAACCCATATAAATTTTTAAAAATCAAGTTTTTATAGAATTCCACACAGGAAGGTCAATGAAAAGATCAGCATCTAAAAATATGGGCCATATTATCAAATGGCCTCATCGGTTGTGGAAGTCTTTATAATGTAACTTCTACAGATTGACAGTGTGCGCTTAATAAGCTTGCTTCAAAATTTACTGAAGCCAGTGAGAGCCCTTCTGCTGTTTTTCAAGCCCTGTATTAGGAAAAAAGGGAGTATATTATCCAAGAAACAATCCTAGCAACAATCAGACTACTCAGCCTTGCATTATGGAAGCCAACCGCGGTGCCAACTTTAAGATAGCAGTAAAGCAGCAGAGTCGCCTGCATGGCCACAGTGTTAGCTAATAATACCACAGAAACCCGAATTATTTTGTATATCTGAATTCAAAGGAAAGCACATGATCCAGAAGATTACAAACAGCTAAGCATTCCATAATTTGCAATTTCATTGCTGCTTTTCCCTTTCTTCTCCTTGTTTCAACTTTTTCACAAAAAATACTAACATAAAACAGATGCATTTGTAAACGTCTTTGAAACAGACTTTGATAATTACTCTGCCTCATGTTTCAGCTAGAGAGCTTCTGTTGAAAAAGTAAATCACTATAGTTAAATAAAAGAGGCAATAGAGCACACATAAAAGAACTAAATACCTGCAGAAGTTCTTAACTGTTGTCTGAGAGTAATATTTAACCAAAGTATAATTTTAGTAGCTGAATGTGGCATTTAAGTGAAGACCAGTTTTAGTAATAAAAGTGGTTAAGTGTCTAAATCGTACTAGTTTCCTTGAGATAAAAAGCTCTTATATATACACAAAATATGAGCTATTATTCTAGTGCTTTAAGAAATTGGTTATGTTACAGAGTAGCTTAACAGGAGCTTTAATACTTTGAAATGATTAAGGAGGTAAAATATAAACTCAGAGCATTATTTGAGTTTTCTGGAATGCCATCTTCCATCAGATTGAAGCGTAATACAGAAACTTCAGTTACTTCACATCCATTTGCATGTATTATGTCAATGCACAACCACAGCCATCACAAATTCCATGTCTTTAGGAGTCACCATTCAAGTTTTGGTAAGCTTGATCAACTTCAAGCGCAAATTGCTGTTGTGTATTAGAGCAAGGGCAATCTCTCATGGAGTGCTGGGATGCATTGTTGTCCAACAGTGAGATGATGGAAAGGAATGTATGTGGTTTCCTCTCTCATTTCCCATTCCTAAAGCTTTGACTGGTAATGTACATCCTGCTCAAAGTGGATAGCTAATAATTTTTGATTGTTAAATATTGTCCAAGAGTTTCAAAGGAATGTATGCATTTTTGTGACCTTGTCTACTATTTTTGGAGCATTAATTTACACATTTTGAACACTACTTTAATCTGAGGGTGTGATCCATTAAGCTGAACGTGGGAGGCTCTTGGCTATTTGCAAACATTAGAACAATGACTCGATAAATTATTTAAACTCGGACTTCAAATTATGGAATGGAGAACATACTTGTTTTCTATCGAACAATGAAATACAGCTTTCACCGAAAAGAAAATCCCAAAATTTCTGTAAGTCAGTGGAAAAAATAATTTATTGTATTTCTTTTGCACATTAACATGAAACATTTATACATATATATTCTGTGCTGATAAGGTATACTAGATATAGACAATGCTTATACACAAAGTAATTGCACTATCCTATTTTATAATGCAAATATTCAGAAATTATCAGTCAGATAAGAACAGGTATTATTCACATAAAAATGCACTCTATATTGAAATTATGGAAGGTCTACGCATCTGAAACCTTGTCCACTTTTACTAACTGTTATCAGCTGATAAAAGACATTATGTCCCCTTATAAGCTTTACATCCCTTAATTATGCCATGATGCCTAGAATATTATCAGGTCCTCCCAAGGAATAAAGTAAGATCATTTCTGAAAATTAGAGAGACCAAACCAAAAGGCAACCATGACAAGCGTGTCCCAGCAGCATGCCTTTCAATTCTGGAGGCTCCATCAGAAAAGAATCAAAGCACTACAGGTGGTCTAAAATTGTCCAGCAATCTATTATTATCATGACAACTTAATTTAGTTAATATAAATCAATGAGAAATACATTGCAAGTGAACAGCATTTCAGTACAAGTACATTGGCACGTGCTTCAAATGGCAGCATCAGACAAACAACTGCCCCCTTTCAATATAGAAAATGTTTACATAGTGTCTACAAAGGGAAAATGCAGGATGATATCAAAAGAGGAATGTTTTTCTAACAAGGAATTTACAGTGCATCAAGTGTTAATTCACAAAATGAATGGGAAGCATGGTAACAGTAGAACTAAGTCTGATCAACAACATTTATACAATAATTTTCATAATGCTGCTTTAGTATTATTTTTAAAAATAGTTCTTTAGGTTCATTGTTCCACCCAACAACTGAAATACCTGTCTTTCCAGAAATGTCACTAATTCACGTAACCACTATACTTCAGAGATGAAGATGAAGATGTGAAGCATCAGATTGAAGTGGTTAGTTGTGGTGTGCATACTACAAAATTTTATTCAGTATTATCTTGGTGGTAGGAAGGGCCACATGACTGATGTGCAAAAATGCATATCAAAAAAAGGAAAGCTTGAAATACATGCTCATAGCAGAGATACAACAATACCAAGCATTAAGGAAAAAAAAAAATAGCAGGTGAGCCTGGAGAAAAATGGTGAGTATGATTTCAGGAGTAGGGCAAAAGACAATGGTAGTGCACATGGCAATGGGAGATACGACATGAAATAACAGCCATAACTCAACCTTACTGCCTGGCACACTATTTGGAGACAGTATTGCACCCTATTCAGCGTCCTCTTCCTCTTTCCTCAGCTCAGAAAGCATCTTGCTTTGTTTCCTTGAGTGCATGCAAGTAGAATTTGAGAAGTAAGGGATTTTGTTTGAAGCAACAACATGGTGGGTCAATGCAGTGACAAAATACATTTTACAACTTGCAACTGATATCAGTAAATAATAAAAATAATAAAACACAGCATAGGTAACACAGGTATTTCTTTCGTATGTGTTGTATGTAGGACGGTAACAATTCCTACATTCACTGATGAACTACTAGCTCTGACTGAGATACTTTAACTTGTTCCCATCAGTAATGTGGGGACAGGGCAGAAGAGAAAGATATTTGAAAGTGGGGAATGATGGAAACTGCAGTCAGACATCTGAGGCTTTCTGCAAGCTTTATTTTTTACAACAAATCTGTTTCTCAAGAGAGAAGCTGCAGCTGAACCTCTGTTAAAATAATAATGATAGTAATAATTAATCTTATAACATGCAAACAAGCGGATGCAAAATGAGTAATTGGTCACAGTTGCTTTTGTTCGATGTATATTTCTGATGCAATTCTAGTTTTTGCTGTTACGGTATCACAGAAGAGATATTTTAAGTGGAAAAAAGTAAAGGAGCAGCACTCCAAACCAACACTGATTCTTGTAAATCATGTCTTTCTCAGAAGTAACTACTGCTCATGGTGACTGATACTAGAGATGCCAACTTAGGAACCAAGTCTGAGGTATGCTGAGCTGCTCCAACCCTATCATTTTCCACAGGCCTAGCAGAGAGACAGCATATTTTAAGCCTTGGTTTCACATCTCTATGCCACTGTAAGTATTTTGCCCTCTTTCCTCACCATATATTAATTACTGGGCTTCAGGGTAAAATATTATGCTGACAGATTTGCAAATGCTGAGATAATCACTCTCTAAGGGATATAATGAAAAGGAGAATATATCACTAATGTGAATCTATCCTAGATTTAAAGATATTGGAGGTAGAAAACTTCACAGTAAAAGAATAATCAGCAGAAATATCTTCAGGATGATTTAAGAAATATTTTCATGTTTACTTCTATAAGCCACTTCTTGCAATATTCTGGAGTGACCTTTCAATAAATTTACCATATAGTTTCTGAATATATGTTAACATGCCGTATTTGTTGTTATGAACAGTCCCCCTGAAATTAACGGCACTGCACATGATAACCCATTAGCATGTGTTCGTGTTTGAAAGGTCAGAGAGAGTAAGATTCTGAAAAGAAAACCAAGACTACACCCTTGCCTAAAGCAAAGTGATTACTCTAAGGTAATCAAACATAAAAGTTGGTTATCTGATTTCCGCTTTTGGATTACAACTATTAGGTACAGCCTATAAAGTGCCAGAAATAACATGAAGAGCACCTTCACAAGACAAAGAGAAACTGCAAACAGTTCAGAAAATCTTAAAGGAGTAAAACTCAGTGCATTTTTTTATTATGGACAAATGAAATTGTGCAGGGAGTGAAAAATAATTAAAATATTAGAGGATTATATTCTTTCACTTTTCAAAATCACCTCTGACAAAATGATTATCAGTTCCAATCACGACATGAATGTATCTTTCTAGTCTCCTATTCTCCCAAACTTACTACAATTTAGAAGAGATACCTGTGATGGGAAAAGTCCTTCTATCTATAAAAATTACATGTATATCTGAATTTCAGACTTAACAAAAACTAACAAAAATTAGAGAGACTTTTTGAGTGTGCTTAAACTGTGAGTCTTAAGTGCTCCTGAAAATCAGGCTGACAGTATTTTTCTGTCGGGTTTATTCCTGCCCCCATGTGCCCCTCTACAAAGCTCCATTACCAGATAATAGTATCAGCAAGTACCTCTCAGGACTGCTGTGAGGATTAACAAAACCAATTGTTGTACAAGATCTCTAAAAGGAAATTGCAATGTTTAAAATTCTAAACTATCTGAACCCTATATTCATATTAAACATGTGTGAGGCTGAAACAAGGAAAATACCCACGTTCAGTACCCTTCTGAAATTTTACATTTAAAATTACAATGATGTGCCCTGCTACAATTGATAGGACATAATTTATAATGCAGAAAAAAGTGAAAGGTGTTTAATGAAAATATATTTTAAATACAACTATAGATTTGAAAGAATGGTGGCCATGTGAAATTATAGTTACTCTTGACATAGAATAAAAATAGAAAAGTATTATCAAATGTGGCACCCAGAATATTATCGTAATATATACTAAAATACAGACTTCAGCAGAGTTAAAGTACAGGCTCTCCCCTGAAGTTTAATACTGGGGGTTAACACTGGCAGTTACCATTAAAAAGTCAGTATTCATATACTTGGGTACCAGTGGTAAAAATTCTGGATTAGATCTCCTAAAGAGCCCAAACAGTTTACCAGCGTAATTTTCATTTTCAGAAGCACATGAGTATTCAGACATGTAATTAATTTCCTGTGACTTACAAGAATTATTTCAGCCAAGGTAACTGATGACTTTCATTATTTTAGTCAAGTGCATTTTTAAGAATCAATACATTAGCTTAAAACTCTTTCTTTTTGTATTACCTCAGGGCAAAATTCAAGCTATGCAAATTACTTTTACCCTTTTTTTCTCCCTGTTGCCAATGGGTGGAATGTATGCACCTGCTCAGCTATGGCAAATCAGCTGGCATACTGTTACCTGATGAAGTGTCTAAGTTTGTAGCACACTAGTGCTGTATATTTCTAAAGCAAGACCTTTCTCATGCAACAGCCTCTGAACAAGCAGATCCATCTGGGGTTAACAGACCACCATACACATCAGGTGTGAATCTGCCTGCAAGTAGTTGCTGGACTGTTGCCTAGATATTTGAAGGCACATTTATTCTCTCACTGTAAGAAAGCAAATGATGAATTTTGAAGTGCTGATAACCAGACATGTCAGCTAAACAGAAATTTACATTATAATGCAAAATCTAGAACAGTGGAGAAATCCGTAAGAAGAGGGAGATATAAATATTTAAACACTTGGCATTCCCTCAAGGACCTTTTAAAATACAAAAGTATTTTTTCAGGGACTGCACAAACTGCAAAGACAAATAATCAAGAACTTTAATGTGCTGTCAAGATAGTAAATGCATTGATGAAATAGTGTCATACAAAACTCTTCATTTTTTCTAGGGAACATTTAGTTTTGCAAATGCAAATAGATCTCAGTGGTTTAGATTAAATTTGTCATGTTTATGCCTTGTTTAAAAAAAAAATTACACTCTGGTTAGTCATACCTCTGTCTCTGTACTCTTTCTGGACAAAAACCAAACCTGCATTGGTTCTTTTTTACCCTTCATAGAAACTGGACCCCTGTATTCCAGGTGGAACTGAGGATCTGAATTTTCTGGTGTCATAAGACACCTGAAATTGAAAGAGAAAACATGTAAATGTATGTACTATGCATGCATGCCACACACTATATAAAATATTAGACGTGCTACAGATATGTGAGCAAATTAACAAAAGAGTAAAATCTATCTCTAGATCATTATTATATTTGCATACTGATAACGGCATATGATAATGCAGTCTGCCATACAGTTTCATGAGAACTCATGTACTTAAATAATGCGTTGCACGAGTCCTGTCACTTTCAACTCCAAAGACACTTTGATGTTATGCTGACAATGTGACTTCTTTTAAGATGTCAACACCAATAAAGATACTGCATCACTCACCTGTAAGTATATTCAGAGACGTTGATCTTTCCCTTTTCTCCGGTAGTTTCTGTTCTGCTTGTTAGATTGACAGTATTTCCAAAGAGACAGTAACGTGGCATCCTTTGGCCTATAACACCTGTGACTACCTCACCGGTATGGATTCCTATTGTTATCTTTAGAGAGAAAAAATAAAGTTTGACTATTCAAAATCAACATAACTAATCTGATGCTTCTGACTAAATACAGGTGTTATGCTATTTCTATCTACCAGAGTTTATTTTTCCAATGTGCCACTCCTGCTTCTTCAAAGCCTTGCATTTTGTGTTTTGTGTCACTTTTTTTTATTGTAGTGCAGTGTCATGGCTCTGCCTCCCACATGAAAGGACAAACTCCGTATTTTTCCAGCATGCACCATGCCATGCTGCTATTATGTACCGTGAAATTAAAAAAAGTGGAAAGAGAGGCATACTCCGCAGGTCTGTGTTTAATGAGTGCTCAGAAGATGCAGAAATGGATGGTGTAGGTCAAGAAAAAAAGATGTTTCTCAGAGGAAACATCATGGTATTTTGCATTTAAAAGTTCAAGAGATAGGACAGGGGTTTGGAGAAGCTCATTCTTATAGCACATTACAGTTACTGTAAAGCCCCAAATCAAACCTTCTCACTTCTTTGCCCAGTGACAAAGTGAAGTACACAGATCTAAGCTAGGTGTCAGACCAATAACATTCATGTAAATAGAAATATGCATCACACTCATTACTTATTTTGCTCTCACAGCCTTCTGATGAGGACAGGTCAATGCAGCCTTCCCAGTTCTGTATTAATGCCACAACATCTTCATAAAATCCCACAATGAGTGAACTTCCACTAAAATACATTGTTGCCAGTAATCATTGCCATAACTGCCTATGGAACTGTATTTTTCTTTTTAATGCAATATTTTCTCATGCTGACGTGAGGATCTGAAGTGTGATCAAAAATATCAGTGAGGGAATATTATTGTTCTGTTCATTGAGATGAAGAAGACTCAATGAATTGTACTTGATGAACTATGGGAATTTGTTGATTAGATTGAAACTATCAGAAAACAGACATAAATGATGCAGACCTAATTTAGTCCTTTAAAAGGTTAAGCACAATAATTAGATTTTAAGGTCTGGGAACCGCACATGTCACATCTACATATGACTTTTCATATTATTGGTAGATATCAGTCTCAAAATGTAACAATAACAAAGCTTGCATGGGCTGGGACTTGAGCATTATCATATTTCAAAGCATTATCATCATATCAAAGAATGGGCTCTTCATTCAAGCCCACACATTTACTAACCTGTACAGGCTCACCATCTACTTGAACTTGGCCTGCTATTTCCATCATATCCAATGCCAGGTGGCAGATAGATCGTGCATGATGAATGCAAGGCTCTGGTAGACCACTCACTGTCATATACTTGTCCCCAACTGTTTCCACCTATCAAGATACATATTTTTCAATTACTTTACTATCGTGGGCTTTAGAGTACTAGAATAGACATAGTGCTTCCCTCAAGACTGCTTGTCCTTCCAAATAGTTTCCCTTCACTTTCATTCAAATCACCCTAATTCCCATCATCTCTGCTTGTTACTGAAGAGAATTTATTGTATGCCCACAATGTAACAAATTAAAATGACACTGTGATTGTGTGAACTTGATCCTCTCTTTTGGGGTCTTCTGAATTTCTGTAGAAACCGAGCACTACGTTTATTTTGACTCACACCCCTGATTCACTTGGTACAGGACAAAAAATTGATTTCTAGTAAAAGCTAGGAATGAATCTTACACATATAAACACGCAAGCATACACATACATATGGGATATCTCTCTCTGTCTCTCTCTCTCCCTATCTACCTACTACCAGCTGCATCTGCAGCTACACCTCATTCCTAATGAAAGAATGAAATTCACATTGAATAACTGAATAATAAGTTATAATTTACAACCAGGAGAACCAGGTATATGACTGAAAAACTTAAAAGCACAGGGTCAGCAGAACCACAAACTGCTTGTATAAGTGTTCACATCTGCTAAACGTGGAAGTAGATTTATATATCCACCTAATGGGTGACTGTGCAGAAATCCTGCTGAGAACTAAGCCCTTTATGTTCCTTCCTTCACACATTTAGACATAAACAACATACTCTTCTTTAGCTATCAGGTAACACAGTTCAAAGACTGAGAACATAACTCTTTTTTCAAAAAAGCCTAAAATCGAAAGGATGGAAAAGAGTGACATAATAGTAAATTATTGAAAAGTCACAGATTAAATACTTTGAAAAACTTCTGCTTACCTTATAAACAAATGGATTCCTTCGTGAATCAGTCAGAATATCAAATCTCGTGTAAAGATCATTTAAAAGATTAACAATCTTCATGGCTCCCTCTCCAGAGGCATGTTTACTACAAAAGGCATTGAATCCAACAATGCCACTGAAAAGAATGGTCACATTGTCATACCGCTTAGCTGGAACAGGACGCTTGTGTCTCAGCTCATTTGCCACTGATGGTGGTAGAACAGAGTACAGTAATCTAAACGCGTAAGAAAAGAAAGGCACAAGCAAAACAGAAAGAATGTAGAGAATGGCCTTTACACCAGCACTCTTCAAATATTAACTTGGTACCTCCCATAGGGTTCATAACATACTTGCATCATCAAAGAGCAATATAAAAGATGTTTACTGAAGAATATGTTATTTGGGAAACATGAACTGATCTACATCAGCATACCTAAAGCCATGACATTTTAAACACACATTAATACATCTAAATTACCAACAAAATGAGGCATATATTACTAATTCTTCTGACGTGATCTGTTAATAGTGTCTTGGATCATTTTTCCTTATTGCTTAAGCATTTCTGCCATATCCTCAGCTCATATAATCTGGTTTTGCTCACAGAACCATAAAAACTACAAAAAAGGCCATGAAGAGATGAAACGGTTTTCCACCTTTGATCAATTCATGCATTGCTAAATGCTTCCTCTTCTGTTGAGAATGCTGTTCTTAGGGTTTATTGCACGTTTTTTTAATTAATAGTCTATATGACATATTAACACTTGTTCATATTACAAATTATGAAATAAAATCCAAATCACACACAGAGAGCTTCACCCTACTCTCATGTGCATTCCTTCAACTTTCTAACTGCCATCTTAAGGTGTATTTCCCTCCTTACACAGCTAAGTGGGCAAGCTGAAGATCTCTGACTGTTTCACAAATCTTGAGCATAATTTTGTACACAGTCGCCTGCACAAACCTTCATTAGTTGCATTTTTGGCAAGTTCACTACTGCATGAGTCATAATTAGTGAATAATTTTGCCACATGATATAGTAACTGACACTGTTCCAGCGGCTGCCAAGGCGGCTAGAATTCCTGAAGGTAAATGGCTTTATAAAGCAAGTCAACAGGAGTGAATAGGAAAAATATTTTTTAGGCTTCTTTTCTGTCTGACTCTTCCATCCATCCCTTTCAAGTCCTTTTATAGTAACTTCCATTACTCTACCACAGAAAAAAAAATCTGTCAATAGAATTCATAGCACAACAAATGTTAATTCTACCAGTAAACAAGTGTAATCCACAAGAATTTCCTCTATTACAGAAATGGGAACTATGTTCTATAAATGAGAGTCAACCATCAACCCCACACTGCCTGTCACACAAACTTCCGTTTAATTTACCTGCATAGTATCATCTAGATAGCCCCAAATCCATTTCTACAGGTAACTATAAAATTCAATTCATAGCATTAGCCTATTGCAAAACTTCACCTTTACATAGACTATTTTCAAGGCTTGTAAGATACATTTTTCTGTTCTATTAACCTGTGAGCATGGCAGTCCAGAAAGACAAAGTGATCTACAGCTGGTTTACAGAACTCTGTCAAACAGTAGCATTTGGGCATTCATCAGATTCATCTTGGTTACAGGGACTGCATGTAAGAAAGTTTGCAAAACTACTGTTTTAGGTAATTCACAAAGCAAAAAGGATTGTCAGTTCACTTCTCGTAACTTTCCTTATCAGGGAAGGAGCCATCAAAACACCTGTGCATGTAACAGCTTAGACTGCAGATGATATTTGACAATCTAAATAAAGAAATACCTCATGAGGCATTAAAGTAAAATGTTCTTTCTTGACTTCAAAATTATCAGCCCTGAATATCTCTTATATTCTTTCCAAGATTCTGTTATTTTTTGAAGAAGGTAGCTATAAATAATACATTGCTGTGACTGTTTCAGCTCAAAATCAGGATTTGGTTCTTACGTGTCTGTCTTTTTCTTTTCGTCTTCTAGTGCTCGCAGTGTGTGCTGCAGTCTGTCAGTGAGGATCTCAAGCTCTTGAGTCAATTTATATTCCTCTCTGAACTGCTCTCCCAAAAGAACCAGATCACGGGTAGCATCATGCAATGGAATATCACTCAGATATAAACCTCTTCTGGTTAAATCATCCAAGTTCATCACACTGCAATGTGGAGAAATATATAATAATATGGGTGCAATTAAACGTGCCAAAGGAGCATTCAAAACTCAAATGAACAGCAGAGGCTGCTGAATAATAGAAGAAAGATTATGCTTCTGAACTTGTGATGAGCTGTACAACATATCCCTTCTACAAAATACCTTATTTGTGTTCATTCATGTTAACACATGGCTCTTGGTTTTTGCATTAAATACAGAATTCTTATTGATGAGTTCTGTGAACATACCAAAGGTACACACTTCAGTACACAAATAAAAGTAAGATTACATTAAGGTAGCCTCTTCCTTTTCTGTCTTCATCCACTCTCTCTCTTTCACACAGGAGATTAACATATCATAACTGTATAATCTGATGTGTTAGCTCAACATGCTCTTAGCTAACGAAGCCCTCCATTCAATCCCCCATTCCAACCACGTCTTTATAATCATCACTGTTCTATTACATTAAAACTACCGCAAAAATATATGAATCTGCATAGGAAACCAAATCATTGTGACATTTCTTAGCACCTCAGAGTAAAAAACACAGGACAAAACTTGCCAAAAATCATGGAATCATGAGGAATTCCCATTTGTACAAACTAGGCCGGAGCATCCCAATATTTATATTGAATTATTTAATAATCAGTCAAGTTCCAATGTTTAAATGCTCCTCCCTCTTTTAGTATAAACACATCAAAATCAATGAAATCAATACTTGAACCAATTAATCTCTGTAGTACTACTCTCATAAGTGTTCTTAAAATTAGTAACTGTAAAATGAAAATCAATATTATAAAACTCTTAAGGATTAAAGTACCTTGGTGAACAAAGAAAGAGAATGCTGTCTGCTTCAGGCAAGTAGATCATTTGCCCTTTCAGGCGTAAGCAGCTGATTTCTGTGCCAGTCAGCTCATCTTCACACTCCAGCTTTTCCACATCCAACAGCCCCTCCTGGTGATGAAAAGTCACAATTATATAAGGGCAATGGTACGTGTTGGAAAGCGTCACAGTTCTGGCGGTGTCCGGTGAGCTCTCGCTGGCCCGTGAAAATCCAGGGGAGGGGGTGTAAGTCTCATGTTGGGCTGTACCCATAGCCGCAACAGGTCTCCAAGGTGAACAGCCTCTGGCATGTTGGAACAATGAAGCTAAGGGAAGTCGGCAAGCCGGATCCATAACTTCAGGATAAGGATTGGCTCTAAGGGCTGGATCGGTTGGGCTGGGGCGTGAAGCGGAGCTGGGCACACACCACTGCTCGACAAGGCTCCGCGCACCACCAGCACGCGCATGTGCGTGGCGCCGACTCTGGACGCGCACCAGGCCCTTCCCATAAATTTTATTTATAGCTATGCTAAGGCACATGGAGGACAGGGAGGTGATTCGAGACAGCCAGCATGGCTTCACCAAGGGCAAGTCCTGCCTGACCAACCTAGTGGCCTTCTATGATGGAGTGACTACACCAGTGGACATGGGAAGGGCTACCGATGTCGTCTGTCGGGACCTCTGTAAGGCCTTTGACATGGTCCCCCACAACATCCTTCTCTCTAAACTACAGAGGTATGGATCTGATGGGGGGTGGACTGTGCGGTGGGTGAGGAACTGATTGGATGGTCGCATCCAGAGGGTAGTGGTCAATGACTCAATGTCCAGATGGAGGTCGGTGACGAGTGGTGTCCCACAGGCGTCCCTATTGGGACCGGTACTATTTAGTATCTTC
>NW_009207347.1:1594-29133 GCF_000690835.1 Fulmarus glacialis | reverse complement strand
CAACCTTAATGATTCTATGATTCTGTACTCTAATTTCTCTTTCAAAACTGAAGGCAGGAAATTGACTCTTCCTGATCTATAAGGTCAATAATGTCTCAAATGCAACAGAATGACCTGAATCATAGAATCATAGAATAGTTTGGGTTGGAAAGGACCTTTAAAGGTCATCTACTCCAACCCCACTGCAATAAGCAGGGGCAACATAACCACAACACAAACCCTAACTGGGTTTTGTTAAAAAAAAAAAGAATACAAGAAACTGAGCTCCTCTGAGCAAGCATTTTTTCTTCCAGGGACCTCTTTTTGCTTTCTTGGTAGCGTCCCTCACCGCCCCATATGGCCTCTCCCATCTGCTCTGCCGTCTTGCTCGCGTGCCCTGGCAGCTCCCACTGCCTCCCCGGGGTCACCATCCCATCCGTCCATCCCCTGCTCCGCACTCCTGCTTTTCGGGTCCCTTGGGGCCAGCACATCCCTCAGGCACCCCCCATCTCCCTCCACCTTGTGTGGCCGTTAGGATTTTCACCCTAAGACCTTGCTTAGCTCCTCTTGAAGCCACTCCTGTTAACCCACGTGTGAGCTGGGGCGGTCCATGTCTTTCCTGTGCTGAGGGCTCCAGAGCTGGACGCAGTACTCCAGAGCAGAGTAGAGGGGGAGAATCACCTCCCTCAACCCGCTGGAAAGCTGCCCAGTAGAAAAGGACACGGGGGTGCTGTTGACAGCCAGCTGAACATGAGCCAGCAGTATGCTGAGGTAGCCAAGAAGGCCCTCAACCTGCTGGCCACACTTCTTTTAACGCAGCCCAGGATATGGTTGGCTTTCTGGGCTGCGAGCGCACATTGTTGGCTCATGTCCAGCTTTTTGTCCACCAGTACCCCCAAGTCCTTCTCGGCAGGGCTGCTCTCAATCCCTTCATCCCCCAGCCTGTATTGATACTGGGGGTTGCCCCGACACAGGTGCAGGACCTTGCACTTGGCCTTGTTGAACCTCATGAGGTTCACATGGGCCCACTTCTCAAGCTTGTCCACGTCCCTCTGGATAGCATCCTGTCCCTCAGGGGTGTCGACCGCACCTGATAAACTGTTATTTGTATATTTAAACCTCAAAAAAGCTTGAGACTGTATTTTAATATAAAACAAGGAGGGAGAAAAGTATTTTTAAGTACTGCACATTCTTTTAAGAACTAACAGCTAATGCTAAAACTCTTCAAGTTATTCTAGAAAATTTACTTATGTGAAGAGAGAAAATAGTAGTGGTATCTAACAGATGCTGTACACATACCAGCATATGAAAACAACTATTTGTTGTTGAAAGCACATTCCTACTTACTGAAAAGGTTTCGTGCTGTTTCTGGTTCACTATCCAAAGGTTCTCCAATACCGTATTTGTTTTGTGCCTTAATGCGGAACACATATTCATGGCCTTCCATCAGCTTCGGAACAGTGAATAAGCATTCCTTAGGCTCATTAGTAACGGGTACCCATGTCTTCCTATTTGCTTCTTTTTTCTCTATAACATAGTTTGTAATCTTAGAACCACCATCATCTAATGGAGGAAGCCATGATATTGTCATTTTATCAGCCAAAATGGATTCAAATTTAATAGGTCCCACTGGAGGTCCGGGACGACCTAAAAGATACATTTTTATAAAGAAGAATTAATTCAAATGTTATTAAAATAAGGTATCACATGAACGCTATCAATTTATGAAATGCATAAGAGTTCTTGATATCTACCTAGCACGTTCAGTCTCATCTCCTTTGAAGCAGTTCCCAGATTATTTACAGCTGTTATAGTATATAAGCCTGTATCACTTCTGCGAGACTGTTGAATCAATAAAGTGCAAGTATCTTCACCAACAATCTTGTTGACGTGTTGATCATACAGCACTGGTGTTTTGTCATCTGGTTTCTTTGGAGAAGCTTTTAGCCATGTTAATGTGGGGAAGGGTACACCCTTTATCTTGGCCACAATGTTAACATCTGTTCCTTCTTCAGCCTCCATAAATTCTTTGAGTTCAATAGATGGTGGGCCTACAAAGAAATGTTGAAAAGATTAACATACAAAAATACTTCATAATTTTAAAATGGAATTTGTATTTACTGGTATCAGTTAGTACTTACATGTCTGGTCTTTGACAACAAGTGGGCCAACAGTGGCTGAAGGCCTACTAGGACCTGCTATATTTACAGCTTTGACCCTGAACTCATATTCTCCACCTTCTACAAGATCCTCAACAGTAAACTTTGTTTCCTCCACGTCACGTCTGTTGCATTGTTTCCAAGTCTCTTTCACTTCTCCGGTACGATCCCAGCGGAGACATTCAACATTATAATGTGTAACAGGAGCTCCACCATCATTCTTTGGTGGTTTCCATGTCAAGCTCACTGTGTTCTTGGTTACAAGGCCAATCTTTAGTTTAATAGGTGGATCAGGAGGATCTTCACAAACAAAACAGAAATGTGAATAAATCCACTGTACAGTACTATATGGTTTTAAAGAATTTGTTTGACTTTGATTTCACTTACGGATTGGATCCCTGGCTGTGGTCCGTTGGATGGTTTCTGCAGGAGGGCCAACACCAAAACGGTTTTCTGCACGTACCCGGAAGAAATACTCTTGGCCAGATATGAGATCTGGTACAACAAAGGAAGTACTTCCACAGTTTGCGTTGACTTTAGTCCAGGCCTTCCCATCAATAGTTCTTTTCTCTATAACATAGCCTCTGATTCTATCTCCACCATCATCGTCTGGCATCTTCCATGAAAGTTTACAACTACCTCTTGTGATATCACTTACTTTTAGGTCTTTTGGCGGACCTGGGACATCTGTTAAGGTAAAAGCACAACAGAAACAATTTTACATAAGTATGTAGAAAAACAAGACTAAAACCTAGTATTTGAATACTTTGATATGTGTAAGCCATACCAAGCACATTGACTCTGATATGCACAGTTTTTTGTCCTGCTTTGTTCTTTGCTGTAATGCTGTATCGTCCAGAATGACTTCTGTTGCACTCAGGGATGATAATCACTGAACGTGTATCAGTTGCTTCCACCTGTGCATTACAGAAAGAAAGAGAAGTTATATATCAACTTTAAATATTCATGTTTGAAAAATGCAACAATACTAAAGTTACAAAAATTGTTTGCTTTACCTGAGCTTCTTCAGGTACATTATGACCTCCCTCCTATAAACAAAAGGAAATAATGTAAATATAAAAGGGGATAGGCTTAAATGTCTAGAAACACACGTAGAAAAAAGCTTTTTCTTTTACTAACCTTTGCTGTTGTCTTTGCTTTTCCTTCAAACTCCCAAAATGTTTTTGGAACTGGACGACCCTTGATAACAGCTGGGATTTTAATTGTTGTGCCAGCACGACAAGAGAGGAAATCCTGTGCTCCAATATCAAGGAAGATTTCTGGTTCCTCTGCAAAAATATTTTAATATATAAATTTTAAGAGCTACTGAAAGTAAATTTCTGTCAGCACTGAACTAAAACCCCACACAAACATGCAGAATGCATGTTTATGTGAGAAAGTTTGCATGTGCAAAAAGGAAGCTGGGAAGTATACAAATAGAAAAATTTGTTGTAGTCATTTCTTCATAAAATACACATTATTTCCTTAGTATGACTGTCGGCGCTCATCAGTTTTCTAATGGATCCTGCCCTGGTAATGGTGATCATGACACTTTCAAAAATGTGTGTCAATCTTTTGTTACATTTTTGCACAATTGTTTGTTCTGTTTTGACTTCGGGTTGCTTGAACATTCACAGCAGTACGTGGCATTTAGATATAAATATCTAAATTAATTCCCAGAACACTTACCTAGAATATCTTGGACAGGTATTTCTGATGTTGCAGGACTTGGTTCTGATTCTCCAGCAGCGTTTACAGCTTTCACCCTAAATCGGTATTTTCTGAGCTCTTTCAAGTTAGGAATAACACATTCACAAGTAGGAAAGAGTTTGTCTCCTTCATTCACCTTCTTCCAGTCAGTACTACCTTCATCCTGCATTTCAACAATATATCCCTTTATAGGACTGCCACCATCCTTTTGTGGAGGCTTCCATGCAAGAGCTACAGATGATTTGGTTTTGTCTTTGACCTCTGGGCAAGATGGTGGACCAGGCACAACTTGTAAAACAAGAACAAGTAAAAATTACCTGAGAGTTAGTGTCTGCCTATATTTTTCTGAATAGTTTCTAGAAGGCGGCAAGTATTTTCATTTTCTTCTGTCGTACATACAGTGTGTAATCCCAGAACATGCATACTAATTACATATATTACATATATTATTAAGACATATTTAAGGTACAAGGCATGAAGATTGAACTCTTTAACAGTAAAGAAAAACATTAATATAAAAATCTGATTCTGAACTCAAGTTTATTTGGCAATGTTTGCATTGGTGTAATCACAGTTTAAGGTTCATAAAAGAGGTAAAAAAATTAAATTAAAGCTAATTATTTTTAAAATGGTGAAAAGCAAATCAGGAAACTGCTTTGTATCAATATATTCTTTTTGGTTTAATTAAAACAAAACATTGGATTAATTGTACTAAATTCAATATAAATAATAGTAGCACATTTTGCTTCTGGTGTGATATAGTCTTTAAAAATAGTCATACAACTTATATACTTACATATGGGATCTGCTGCTAAGGCAGGATCTGATGGTTCACTGGGAGGGCCAATTCCAGCAAGATTTTCAGCCATAACTCTAAACTGGTATTCAACACCTTCAGCCAAACGAAGCACATTGTACTCTAGACCTTTTACTGATGGTTTTGTTACTGGAGCTCTGTTAACACGTGACCAGTAGACACCTCCCACCTCTCTCTTCTCCAACCAATAGCCAGTTATTGGGCTGCCACCATTGTTCAAAGGAGGCTCCCAAGTCACCAGCATTGATGATCTGGTGCGATCTAAAATTTTTGGCTTTCCAGGAGGTCCAGGAAGGCCGTAGGGATCCTTAATAACAACTTTTTCTGAGAGGCATTCATCACTTATTCCATATTTGTTTACAGCCCGGACTCTAAACTGATATTTCTCATTTGTTGCAAGATTCCATACCTGAAAAATAAGATTTAAATCAATACTTGGCTACTTTCAGAATAAACTTATTTGAAGTTATGCAATGGTTTTCACTTTAAATTCTGTCTTGCAATCTCATTGACATACCTATGTTTATGTACTACACAGCTGTATGTAATGCCCTAGGGATATTCTTATTTCACATGCATAGGACCAAACATAAATAAAAATGTCATCATGTTTGTTTTTGCAGTTGGTAAATCTATGAATGATGCTGGGAAATGGAAAGGAAGATGTCTTCTAAACTCAGCTGAGATTAAGTAGCAAAAGAGAACACTTTCGTTTGTTTTGTCGCATGTGGAAAACACACATACATAGATGGGCAATGTTAATCTAGTAATTCTGGAGTCTAAATGGAGCACAAACACAGGTATCTATGCAAGTAGCAGTTTTCATTAGATGTGTACTATTGTTATTTTTTATGCAGACTAAAGTACGTAATAAAGATATTTTATAAATTACCCCAAATCTTCTCTCAACAGCACTTTTGGAGACTTCTTCCCACTCAGATTTCTTCCTACTAGCATCACGTTTCTCAATAATGTAATGGGTTATTTCACTACCACCATTATCAAGAGGCGCATCCCATGTTAAATAGCATGATTCTGCTTTAATGTCAGAAACAGCAAGATTTCTTGGTGGAGAAGGACGATCTGTTGGAAAGCAATAGAGCATAGAATTACATTAAGAAAGAGGCAAAAGCTTTTTATTAGCTGTCATTTTATTAAAATGTCACATCCTTACCATACACTTCAACATGCACATTGCGAAATGCAGTGCCAAGACGATTGGAAGCTCTCACAGTGTAAGTGCCTTTATCATCCCTCACTGCTGCAGCCAGGATAAGTTCAGTTTTTGCCTCACTTCTAGATACTTCTTCCTTGGTTATCTTAAGTGCACTGGATGTTTGGTCAATTAAAACTTCATTCTTGTCCCATCCTTACCATACACTTCAACATGCACATTGCGAAATGCAGTGCCAAGACGATTGGAAGCTCTCACAGTGTAAGTGCCTTTATCATCCCTCACTGCTGCAGCCAGGATAAGTTCAGTTTTTGCCTCACTTCTAGATACTTCTTCCTTGGTTATCTTAAGTGCACTGGATGTTTGGTCAATTAAAACTTCATTCTTGTCCCATTCATTTTTTGCAGGAATATTAACTGGTTCTCCTGCTTTCACTTTGATAGTATCTCCTCTCACAGCCAAGCGTAATGTAACAGTTGGAGGTACTGAAAACAAGAAGAAAAATGACGGAGTGAAGATGGAGATGAAACACAGAAATTGCCTTCCAGTGTTCTGGAGATATTTGTATGTATTTCTTTAAAGCAGATATACCTTCATCATCTTGTATAACTACATTGAGGGGCAATGATGGTTCACTTTCTCCAATAGCATTGACAGCTTTGACACGGAATTCATACATATGAAGTTCATCAAGTTTTTCAACAAGAAGAGATGTTGTTGGACAGAGCCTTGCATTAACTCTTTCATAGTCTTTTGAATCATGTCTCCTCTTCTCAACAATATATCCTAAGACAGGACTGCCACCATCACTACGTGGAGGTTTCCAGTCAAGCGTAATGGTTGACTTCGTCCTCTCTGTGTACATGAACCTCTCCGGTGCTGTTGGAGG
Organism: Fulmarus glacialis; assembly: GCF_000690835.1. Lineage (NCBI taxonomy): Eukaryota > Metazoa > Chordata > Aves > Procellariiformes > Procellariidae > Fulmarus > Fulmarus glacialis. Next base: position 22,405 of record NW_009207347.1, on the reverse strand, counting down.
ACCTATTAACATAGATAAATCATAGTTTAAAAACCAGTAAAAAATGAGAGAATTTTTAATCTTACGAGTACAGCAGCTCTGTTTTTTTAAAGCCATAGATTTTGTATGCAAAGTATCTGAGTATGGTTATGGATAGTATAAAGTTTCTCATGTATGTGGATAAAAAGGCAACAAGTAGTGTCTCAGTAGACATCAGTATTTTGTTACATAAAGAACCATAGTAGTTTCACAGAACTGATTCAGTGATCTGACTGAAGTAATTAATTTAAGGCAGATGCCTTATCCAGGTAGTAGAAAAGTAAATACACTTTCTGTATAGAAAACAATCCACACAACAATACTGGTTTCTTAACCTATAATTAAAAATTGTTTAAAACCCCCATAAAATTAGTCATCTTACCTAATGGATCAACTGCAAGAATGGGTCCTATTTCAACAGGTGGACCAGTACCAAACTTGTTCTTGGCACTAACACGGAATTTATATTCTTGCCCTTCAACTAGACCTGTAATATCACATTTAGATCTCTCTGTGTCTACAGCTAGTCTCCATGTATGCATTTTGGCATCCTTCCGTTCAACAATGAAGCCTATGATATCGCTGCCACCATCATCTTCAGGATCAGACCAGTTAAGCAAACACATCTTTCTGTTTGTGACCACTGGCTTTAGGTCAAGGACTGGCCCAGGAACATCTGAAAAACAAAATCAAACAAGTAGGACAAAGCCCAAAGATTATCTCACCAAAAAAAATGCTAAGTTCATTTCAGAAAATATTTTTCTTACCAAATACTTCTACTCTGGTTCCTGCAGATTTGGAACCACTGCTATTGGTAGCAGTAATTACATATCTTCCATGGTCTTTTCTCAATGCATTCTTAATGGTTAACTCAGATTTTGTGCCAACATTTTCAATAACAACTCGATCTTTGTCTAATTCACCCTCCTCCACAGCCCATGCAATGGTGGGAGTAGGACGCCCTGTCACAGTAGCAGGAATTTTAATAGTTTGCCCAGCCATGATCTGAATGCCTGCTTTGACAGAAACATCCAGCTCAACAGTGGGAGGCTCTGCAGAAGAGAGAGAAACAGTTCATTAGTTCAAGGGAGAGATTAAGAAACACCTTTCAGGCAGCTGGACATTTCTTGAAAATAATACAATTGCAATACCTTTAGGTTCCGCAACTGTTACAGGTTCAGTTTCACCAGGTGGTCCTTCACCAGCTGCATTAAGTGCAGTAACACGGAGTTTATAGTCTGCACCTTCTCTGACTTCTTTAACAGTATACTGTCGAACCTTAATGGGTTTCTCTGTGCAACGTGACCACTCTTTTACTCCCACCAGTTGTTTGTATACGTGGTAACCAGTGATATCTCCACCGCCATTATACACAGGAGGTTCCCATTCTAACTCAATAGAAGTTGAGCTTGTATCAGCAACCCTTGGAATTGGTGGACCAGGTGGCACTATAAATAAATAGGTGTAAATCAAAGTTAAAGGCTATGAATCCTATTCTGTCACCTATCTGTTATTAGCTTCTGCTAAGCTACTTACTTATTGGGTCCTGCGCAGTTTTTGGATCTGATGGTGGACTAAATTTACCAGGGCCAGCTGCATTTTCAGCACATACTCTAAAGACATAGGTTAATCCTTCCAACAGTCCTTCAACTTTTATTTCCAGGGCATTCACAAGGTTCCTGTTGACCCGAGCCCAATGAGTACTATTAATTTCACGTTTTTCAATCCAATATCCTATGATCGGGCTGCCATTGTCTTTTGGTTCATTCCATTTAACCACCATACTGTTGCTGGTAACATCTTGCACATCAGGCTTATTAGGTGGATCTGGTGGAGCTGAAAAAAAGGATTGCAATTTTGTCATCATTGCTGTCTTCTTCAGAGCTCACTCAAAGCTAAGAGAGAACTAAGGTATGAGAAACGACTAATTTTAAGTCATTTCATAGTTCTTCTACTCTCTTTCTTAGAAACTTTGATTCCTAACTGCAATCAGTAATCAAACTTGCAGTGTTTCTTTCTTTTGGTGAGAATGTTAGTCTACTGAACACAGAGAATGCCACTATTCAGATAGTAAGTGTTTTAAGTGTGAAGTTTTATGACAGTGATTGTCATTCTTATTTCTCTACTATTGAAATTAGAATGTTTTCAATATTTCCCTTTATTTCAATGGTTTAAAATGTGCAATAAATAATAATTACATTGCTCAAGTTTCTTCTGGGAAACATTCATGTAGAGGAAGCTGAGTGTTCTCAGAGTCTGTGTAGTTTTACACTGGTTTTCTGAAAAGGTTGTATTTCAAAATTAAAACTTACAGAAAGGATCTTTCGCTGTCATTGGTTTTGAAACACATGGTGGCCCTGATCCAACTCTATTTTCAGCAAATACACGGAAGAGATATTCTTTTCCTTCAATCAGTTTTGTTACATGGAATTTGCAATGCCTGAGTGTTGAGCTGACAGTGACCCAGCCCATTTCAGCTTTTGTATTGTCTTTCTTTTCCAGTACATAGTTTAGGATTTCACTTCCACCATCATCAAGGGGAGGCTCCCACTTGCAAATGACTGAATTTTTCCTCACATCTTCAAATACAAAGTTGACTGGAGGCCCAGGTGTATCTGTTAATAAAGCAAGAAAAATGATGAGTACTCGTCTTGTGCACTTCTTACCCAATACTCTGAGCAGCTAGGTGTTTTTGATGACATTCATTACATACCTAACACATTGACTTCACATGAGGCTTTTGCAACACCATGATCATTTTCCACTTTAATTGTAAACGTGCCATGGTCAGCTCTGATGGAGTCACGAATTGATAGTACAGACTCTCCTTCTTTATGGTTGTCAATACTCATACGTTCTGGCAGTGAAAGCTGGAAAGGTTCCTCTTCTTCAGCTTCACCCTTCTTCTTCCTTGTATATGTTGTTACTCTCTTTTTTATTTCCTCTGGTCTGACAACTTCATCATTCTTCAGCCAAATGATAGATGGATAAGGTGACCCTGAAATATGTGCCTCAAGTATGATCTCATCACCTCTCTTCACCTCAAGACCAGACTGTAGTTTTGCAGCAAGGAAGACTTTTGGAGCCTCTGTAATAACACAGAATGATAAATGGAGAGTAGAATTTTCCAATATGTTTGAGGATGTATGGCAATTACTACAGAATCAAATGAGCAATTCATACCGGTAGGATCCACAGCTTTCACAAAAGGAGTAATCCGAGAAGGCTCACTGATGCCAGCAGCATTCTCAGCACGAACGCGAAACTGATATTCCTTTCCTTCCTCAAGACCTTTCACTGGATAAGTTAATAGAGGTACCAGATAGTCATTGCATCTCTCCCACCTATCCTTGCCTTTAGCGAGCTTTTCTATTATATAACCCATAATCTTGCTTCCACCATCAAACAGCGGTGGTTTCCATGTAAGTGTTACTGATTTTGATGTTGGATTATGGACCTCAAGGTCAACAGGAGGATCTGGAGGCTCTGTGGAAGAGTAGCAAAAGAGGGATCATATGAGAAAAGAAAGTATGAAGATTTAGTTAAAATGCAGTTTGCTAGATTATTTAGTAGTAAAAAAACCTTACGTTTTGGGTCTTCTGCAATGATTGGGTTTCTTAGTTCAAGATATTCACCTCCTCCAATCTTATTGACAGCTTTAACACGGAAGTAATATTCACTGTTTGGGATAAGATCTTTGACTTGCCATGAAAGCTTATTTTCACCAGACATGACTGGGATATATGTTCTACGACCAGCTTCTCTGCGTTCCAGAACATAATGCAGAATAGGAGTACCACCATCAAAGTCTGGAGGTTCCCAGGATACTTTGCAAGAATTCTTAGTTACTTCGCTTGCCTTAATGTCTTTACACTGTCCAGGCGGACCTGTTTTAAATAAGAATAATAATAGAACTAGTTAACTAAGTAGATGGGAAACTGTATTCCTACAAATATGAAATTATATTGCATTTCCTTGCTTTGCAGAGAGCAGACCAAACCCACAAATGTTGGCTACACAGCATATATATTAATTTATATTCCTAAAGGTGAAAAATATTCAGAATTCTTATAGGATTTTTTATATTTATATGATGACTATTCATAATAATTGGGCTTTGAGCAGCCACTGACTAGTTAGACCAACTTGCAGTAAAGTATTTTTTTTGTGGATTTTGTAACATTAATGCCTTTATGGCAATCTACATGTGTCTGAGTTGAAGTGATTCCTCCACATGGCAGAAAAGGGATTTTTCTAGTCCTTTCTTCTGTCAGCTGCAGGGCTCAAGTACGGATAAGAATCTTTCTCAGAATCGAAAAGGGCTAGTTACCTATGACTTTGACGTTGACTGAGCCAGTTGTTGATGCCAGCTTGTTCTCCAATGTGATAGTATAAACACCAGCATCAGCATGAACACTGTCTATGACTTCTAGCAATGCAGAGGTGTAGTCACTCTTCATTGTTGTTCTGTCACCAGCTTTCAACTCTTTGCCATCTTTGTGCCATGTTATAGTTGGGGATGGAACAGCTCTGAAGGGTATAGGGATACTTAATTTCTGTCCTTTAACAACAACAATGTCACGAGTTTTTAGATCAATGGTTGGATTACCTGTAAAAGTAAGTATAATATTGCTAGAAAGTTGCCAAACACCATTCTTTTTTCAGTTATGTGGATCTGGAAAAAAAAAAAGAATGTATTCTTACAGTCTGGGTCCTTGGCAACAACTTTTTCTGAGATGTCTGATGGCTCACTAGCTCCAACAGCATTGACAGCTCTGACTCTCAGCACATATTCCTTGTCTGGAACAACACCTTCCTCCACTTTACATTTTAGATCTTTTATTGGACGAGAATTGATTCGCATCCATTTTTCTGTTCCTGCTTCACACATCTCAACATTATACCCAATAATAGGGCTTCCACCATTCTTCTCAGGTGGTTTCCATGCAATGCAAATGTGTTTTCGACCTGCATCTGTGACATGTAAATCCTGAGGAGGTGAAGGAGGGCCTGCAGAAATGGAAAAGAATTGTGTCATTTTCCTCCCAGAATATCTGTTTTACACAGTACACTGCTTCCATAATCCATACACTGAATATTATACTACTACTTACTTGTTGGATCTTCAATATGAATGAGGTCGGTTGGTTCACTGGGATGACCGCAGCCAGCTTCATTTTCTGCACGAACCTGGAACTGTACATCTGTACCTTCAATGACATCAGTCACTCTGAAATTGCAATCTGGACCAGCTGTCTTGCCAGCTTTTACCCAGCGAGTGGCTAGTTTTTCTTTCTTTTCAATAACATATCTGAATAAATTGGGGGAAATACTATCAGGCACTTGACATATGAACACTTCAGGCTTCTTACTCAATAAAATAGATGAAGAGAGATTAGAATAGTTTGGCCAGTGGAAAAATAGAGAGAGTCATGGGTGACAGATTCAATGCAATTTACTTCACAAATCAGCCACTTAATCCTGGTAGTCCTGGTAGGTCTTGGACATAATGGGGTTGACATTACTGACAGACCCAATTCTGAAAACCAGTTCCTGAACTTCTGCTGTGTTCTCAGTTTTAGAGAGCTGCAGAGGTAAAAGAACCTCCAAACTACACTTGTATCATTGCTAGTTTGCATCTCAGTGGTTAGTCCACTGAGAATATTTGTAGATATTATCTGTGAGTTACTCAGCTGTCAAAATTCTGCCTATGATAGGCTATGGGAAAGTAATGTGAATTAAGCGACATGTTGCTTCAGGCAGATCTCTGTAGTTGTCAGTTTGTTCAAGATATGCTTACTGTTATTGGGAAGGAGAGAAAGAGTGAAAATATAAAAAGGAAAAATGTAACTGGCATTCAAGGTGAATTTCAGAGGACAGATACTTTAGAAACCAAAGAAAAGGACAAGTAAGAAGCAACCCAAAGGAGTAAAACAGTCTGTTTGAAAAGTGTAATAAAGAAGAGAATGAACAGAAAAGAGATGAGGCTTTATCTTAGCTAAGTGCATACAGTTTGAATGAGAAACTTAGGCAGAAGGAAAATGTAATTATATTACTTGGTACACGGGTCTAAGTGGCTACAACTCTGGAAGAACTGGAGACTACGGTTGCATTAATTTTTTTTAAATTTTATATACAGTTCAAGTTAATCTGATTTGATTAGATGCTGTTTTAAGGATGTTGACACACATTGATTGTTCATACAGGTTAGGTTATTTATATATGCATAATTTCCACATTTTAAAATCAAACCCTTAATTGTTTTGACCACATGGCTTCTCTTTTACATCCATTCACCTCTTTTTCATATAAAATGTGTCCATTTAAAATTTAAACATTTTGGGAGAAATGTCTTCATTCATGACATTCATCTTCATCTACAGGAAACACTACACAAACGTTAAATGACCTTACCTTTGAATCGGTCTGCCACCATCATTCTTAGGTGGTTCCCATTTCAAATCAACATGACCTTTTGTCACTTCAACTATTGTAAGAGCATATGGAGGCCCAGGGGTTGCTAAAGAAAAAATACACACATTAGAAGAATAGGAATCCATTACATGTGAGCTGTTCCTACTGATCACTAAGCAAATCTGAAACTTACTGAAAGTATCTTTAGCAAGCACTGAATCTTCAATTTCACAATAGTCACTCTGTCCAATGGCATTTTCAGCAGCCACACGGAACACATACAATGAGCCTTCAGTCAGTGGGCTCACTGTGTACTTGGTATCTTTCACTGTTGTATCAACTGTCTGCCAGCCTTTTCGCCTTACATCTCTCTTTTCAACAATGTAGTTGGTAATTGGGGAGCCCCCATCTTTTTCTGGTACTGTCCACTTAAGATCTGCTGTGTTTTTAGTAATATTAATAACCTCAAGCCACCGAGGTGGTGAAGGAGGATCTGTAAAACAGAAAAAGAAGGTAAAAAGAGGCCAGCGTATTTCCCATCAAAGATCTTGGAGGACAGGGAAAACACCAAAACTATTAAAACTTTGTATTTTCTTAGCTGAAGCACAGCAGGTTCTAATATTCCATAAGCCTTCCAAGCGTTCACTTGGTACCTACGGACACAGGCAGACATGGGGCTTCTTTAAAGACAGAGACAGTGTATTTGCAGTAGCAGCACGTTCTGAAACAATACTCACAGAGCCTCTCCTTGCACAGCACAGGGTCACTGGGTTCACTGGGCTCACTCTCACCAGCCTTGTTCACAGCTCTCACGCGGAATGAATATTCTTGTTTCTCCATAAGCCCTTTGAGGAAGTGTTCAGTTGTGGGAACTCCTTCAGCCACTCTCACCCACTCGTCTGTTCCAGTCTTTAATAGTTCAATGACATAAGATTCGATCTTTGCCCCTCCATCATGTTCTGGCTTTGTCCAGTTCAGGAATAATGATGTCTTGCCAACATCTTTCACAGTTGGCTTTCCAGGAGGCCATGGTGGATCTAGACAGGAGTCCAATATTAATTACATAATTGAAAACAAAGAATTTTTTTTTTGTTGTTAAATTAAACAATTAGAAATGTGTTTATTATACCAATTGGGTCTTTCACTAAGATTGGCTCTGTTTCCTTGCTTGGTTTTCCCGGTCCTGCAAGATTCTCTGCCAAGACACGGAACTTATATTTCTTCTTATTTGTAAGACCTTTAACTCTGGAAATAAAAATTAAGTTTGATTAAACCAAATCTACACATTAACTCATGCCTAAACCATTATTCTCTCTACTCTTCATACTACAGTTTACTTGGAAAATCTGAAAATACCCAAATTACTGCTAATGATGTTTTATGAAATGGTGAACAGTCAAAATAGGTATACTGTCAACAATAAAATGGTGCACCATGACACAGAAACCAATGTTTTGAGAGCCATCTTGCATTTTCGCATGTTCCATGGTTGTTAGTTGAGTATCAGGAGAAAAAAATCCCAGGGTTTTGGCAAACTGATACTTGAGATGGCTATGTCTGCTATTTTAGAATGCCGTATGAATAATCACATAGCACAGAAATTATTAAGCATAACATTTAAAAAAAAAAAGAGATTATTCACTCTTCTGTAAAGACATTCTCCTTTAAAACTAATTATCAAAAAAAGTATGCCACCAGATTTTAGTTGGATCTAAACTTATGGAAGCAACGAAAAAAGAGTAAGAACAATGTAAAACTTGTTTAAAAGGCTACTGTTACGTTTTTATGTCTCTGTGGCCTATTTCAGACTAAATTGACTATAGTCTTACTTGAATGTTGTATCTTTCACCGGCATTTTATTGCATTTTATCCATTTATCTTGCTCAGGATCATATCTTTCAACCCAGTAGCCAGTTATAGGGCTGCCACCATCTTCATCTGGTTCATTCCATGTTAAGGTGACTGAATCTTTAGTGACCTCTGTAGGCTTGAGACCTGTTGGAGGGCCTGGTGGATCTGTATAAATTAATAAATAAAAACCAAAAACCAAAAAACAAAACCGTCACAAATATCCTTTTTTTTCCTGTTAAAATATTGTAAAAAATTAACATTAATTTAATTAACTAACCAAATGAATATTTTGCAATGATGGGGTTACACTGTGCTGGCTCCCCAATACCATACATGTTCTCGGCACTGACTCGGAACACATATTCTTTATGAGGAGTTAAATTGGTAGCTCTGAATTTTGTATCCTTAATAGTTGATGACAATTTGTGCCATATTTCACTGTCTGTAGCTCTTTTCTCAAGGACATAGTTGGTAATTTTAGAACCCCCATCATCTCGTGGAGGATTCCATGTCAGAAGGCACGATTCATTTGTGATTTCTGATACATCAAATGCAGCTGGTGGACCAGGTTTATCTGTAGAGGACAAGATGTGAATGTTAATCTTCTGCTTGCATACCTCAGTACATTACTAATGTTTTTTATAAACAACATAAAGTACATGCATACCAAGAACATTAACTTCAACGACAGCAGTAGCACGTCCACTGGAATTTACGGCTTCTATAATATAGGTTCCACTGTCACTCCTCTTGCTGTCTGTAATAGTGACTGTAGAATGATTAGGTTTGGTTTCAATGGTGATTCTGTTGTCAGGTATCAAAAGTTTGTCAGCCTTGGTCCAAGTAATCTGGGGCTCAGGCTTTCCAATTACTTTAGCTGGCAGCTCAATTTTAGTTCCAGCTTTCACAGTAAGTCCAGCGAGAAGCTTCACATCTAAGAAAATTTCTGGAGCCTCTGATTTAGGAGAGAATAAAAACGTTGTTATAGAAACAGTATTTCAGACTCTAGTAAAAATAAAGCAGTTATTGTAATTTGGTGATTGAAGTAATTACCTTTTGCATCAATGGCCTGAATATCATCTGTTGGCTTACTTGGCTTGCTAGCTCCTATTCTGTTCAAAGCCTTAACCCGATATGCATACCACTCTCCTTCCTTGAGTTTTGTTACTTCCATTCTGTTTGTTAAAAAAAAAAAAATCCAGATATTTAAAGTGGTGAGGATGGCTCAGTTAGTTGAAAGGATATACCCTTTGATGTTAATTTACTTACTTTGTTTCAACAACAGGCTCCCCACATGTCTCCCACTTGTCTGTGCCACGTTGGGATTTTTCTACCAGATAACCCTTAATGCGGGCACCACCATCATATTTGGGAGGCTCCCATGTTAGGAAGATTCCTTTTGATGTTGGATTTCTCCATTTAACATTCTCTGGTGGATCGGGCACCGCTATTAAAAATCAAAAACATATGGGGTCTTAGAAACCAGCCTAAGGAAAGTTTTTTTTTACATCTTATTTTGAAGAAAATTAACAAGATCTCAGAAACAGAAAATCAGCAACAATGTGAAACAGTTGACTCACTTGCTGGTGCTGACATATTTACAGGTTCATCGATATACGCAGGTTCTCCTGGGCCGCATTTATTGCATGCAGAAACTCTAAATAAATATTCTTTTCCTTGGATGAGGTCAGGTACAGTGAACTCTTGGTCAACAACATGATCCATAACCTAAAGAGAAGGAAGGCTCCAATGTGTTTCTAAAATTTATTTCCAAAGAGCAATTACCAAAATAAGAAAAAAAGTTCAGTAGCACATGTGGAAACCATATAGCAAATAGAAATTGAAACGAGAAAGAATGAACTTACTTTGTTCCATGTTTTCCTGCTTACTTCACGTTTTTCAATTATGTAGCCAGTAACTGGACTTCCACCATCATCTTCTGGAGGTTCCCATGACAGCTGTACTGTGTTCTTGATTATGTCTAAAACTTTAAGTTCTCTTGGTGCACTTGGACGAGCTAGAAATCACAGAAATTGCATTAATTATTTTGTAATAGGAGTTTGACAAATGATCTCTATGTAATCTATCTGCCAGAAGATTTACACTTTTTAGTTATTCTTCCTTAAACAGCGAAGTTGGATATTGAAAACCAGAAAAGAGTTTTTAGTTATATTTTAAATATACTTGGTTTACTGAAAGTTGTGTGATTCCACATTATTAACCTAATTAGATTTTAGCAAGACAAATATAGAATGTTATTGCTAGAATATATATATGACCACTTACCAATGACATTAACATTAATTTCTCCTGAAACAGATGACACAGCGTTTTCTAATGTTAAGGAATAAATTCCCTTGTCTGGACGTTCACTTGGAGTAATTACAAGTTCTGCAAAGGACGCAGTGGTCTTCATTGTTACACGATCACCCTCTTCCAAGACTTGGTCACCAAAAGACCATGTGGCGGTTGGCACAGGGTAGCCAGTGGTAGGGACACGGATCTTGATTGGCTCTGGAACAATTACTTCCAGCCCATCTTTAAATGCACTTAGGTCCATTGTAGGTCCAACTGGAAAAAGTGGAAAATAGATTCACTGAAATATTTTCAGATGTTCTGAATATGGCTAATGATAGCTGTGTTGAGAGGCTGATTCTGACTGTATCTCAGCCTGCAGGTTAGAGCTGTCTAGGCCTAGCTGTGGCTTATCACTCCCTATCGCTCCTGGCTAAATGTTTTTTAGAAATATGTGAGATGATAAGGCTGCTTAGCATTATCAAGTGGGAGATCTAATTTACCTTTTAATATAAAAACTTTGTATTGTTTCAATTTTATTTTTCTTATCTTCTCTGCCTTTCTCTCCTTCTGTTATCTCCCATCTCCCACAAAGCTACGTCAGGAGACAAAAGGCCTTGCTCTTCAGGCAACCTAATAAGTCTCTGCCTAATAGTACAGCTAATTATCTGCAGAATTCATAATGGAGGAGAAATAGTTCAGACTCTCAAAGGTCTAAGGCTCTCTATACTAGTTGGCATCACAGTTATCTGGTGAAAAATATACATATTACCCACAAGATGCACTTTAATTGTGTGTCTTATCTGATTAATTATCTTTAAAAATAGCAGATGGCTTACCAAAAGTATCATCTGCAGTTAATGGCCCAATAGCCTCCGCTGGGTCAGACACACCAGCTGCATTTTCTGCTGAGACTCTGTAGTAATAACTGGATCCTGGTTTCAATCCAGTTACCTAAGAAGCACAAATAATCATTCAGTGACTCATATTAAAGATGAGATACACATTTTGAGCACTTTGTTGATGAACATAACATCTTACCTTAAAAGTAAGAGCAGGTACTAGTTTTGGATTACAGCGAATCCACTTGTCTGTTCCTTCTTCTTGCCTTTCAACAATATAGCCTAAGACTGGACTTCCTCCATCTCTGAGGGGAGGTTCCCATGTGAGCTGCACTGATGACTTAGTTTGGTCTGAATGATCAAAGTTAATGGGAGGACTTGGTCTCTCTGAAAATAATTTGAGAGAAATACATTTTCACAACTGATAAAGGAATATGGTTCTGCATATCAGCTGTCTATACCTTAAAGTACTCTTTTTAAAGCCTTTGCATAGATTTTTCAAGCCTTTGCATAGCTTTTTCTAAACCAGTTTTTGAAATGAGGTTGGATCCTAATTTCAGAGCAAAAATATTTGGAGTTGTTACTGAACGAAATGGTAGCAAGGTACTTCTAATATGTTTGAAGGACAAAAGTAGAAAAAATCTAACTGTACATGGTAGTTGCAGCACACGTTTCTCAATTGAACTTTCCTGCACACATAATACATAAACAGCCAAAATGTCCCTGTCTCATAATGCAATCACAATCAGTGCTTGCATACTTACCGATTGGGTCCATAATTTTTACTGCACGTGTAGCAGGACTTGGTTTGCCAACTCCAACCATGTTTTGAGCTCTTACTCTGAAGAAATATTCTTCATTTTCCACAACATCAGTCAGGACAGCTGACAATTCATCAGCTGCAGTGGTCATAGTTGGCTCCCATTTGATGGAAGCTCTGTTACGGAGTTCAATAACATAGCCAGTAATTGGAGATCCTCCATCATACTCAGGTGGTTCCCAGGTAAGTGTAGCTCCAAACCTGTTCACATCAGTAACTTCTACATTTTGAGGAGGACCAGGAACTTCTGTATTTTATTTTAGGGAGAAAAAGGAAAAACAAGGTATGTGTTTTTTACCTATTGTTAGTTTGTACTGCTTTTCTTACACTGTCATCAAACACTGAGTTTTTCATAACTTCTGCTCACCAAATTTGCTCTTAGCTTCCACAGGTCTCTCTGTTTCCACTGGCTCACCAATGCCCACTCTGTTCCGTGCACTAACACGGAAGAGGTACTCAACTCCTCCTTTTTGAAGTCCAGTAACAGTGTATTCACAGTTTTCAGCACGATCAGTGACCATAATCCAGGTCTTACGCTTGATATCACGTCTTTCAACGACATAGCCTATTATTTTACTTCCACCATCACTTTCTGGTTCTTGCCAGGTGAGGCCAACTTCACCATCATAAGTTTCAGTGACTTCCAAGTTTCTAACCGGACCTGGAACATCTAACAAAGATATGACAATACTTTAGGGCATTGCATCTTTTTTTTTTTTTTTTCCTCTGGCTTAAATAAATGTAAACAAGGTTTTAATAATGGGAGTACTTACCAATGACCTCTACATTGATGAATGCTTCTGCCTGGCCATGTTTGTTTTGAAGTACAACCTTGTACCTTCCCTTATCTGATTTCTTTGCTTCATAAATTTTGAAGGTAGTGCAGTCATTTGTTGTATCAACAGTTGTTGTGGGCAGACTTTCCTCCCCTTTCAACCATTCAGCTTCTGCTTTTGGGTAGGCGTCATATGGAACAGTCATAGTTAAAGGCTTCCCAACATCAACCACAAGGTTTTGATCACCAGTCTTGATTCTTGGTGCAGCTAAGGAAGATCAACATGACAAGTAAGTACCTACATATAAAAAAAGTGTGATATATTTGTGTAGTCAGCAAAGCAGCTAACATAGAAAAGTAAAAGAAGCTGTTGTGTGAATTCTAAACAAATCCTTCGTATACTCATCGATTGCTCCAGAGAAAGAAACTCAGGCTGGTTGGTATGTACTGTGTCCTCCTATAAAATTGGGGAAGAGGGAATTGCTTTTTGAGCATTAATTTAATGTATTTTATTGGTCTGATCCTGTAAAATAGACAAATTAGGAATTAAATGTCTTATATGACTGAAGTGAGTAGGCCAAATAATTTTCATGTTTTAGATCTGCAGTGACCTAATGAAAAAGTTTTGTCTCCTTTAAGCTCAATTCACACTCGTTGGTATAGACACTGAAAAGTGACCTGTATTTTCCTCAACAGTTGGATCAGTGTGGTATAATAAAAAATGTTTGTGGCCTGAATTATAATTCATACAGTTTAACAGACTTGCACTTGTCTCAGCTTGATTGTGAATTCATTTTAATTCAACTCTTTGAAAGAACAAAAATCAATTTAATTAAATAGTTAATTCACTAATCTAAGATTTTATAAAAGAAACACAAAGCAAGCAACTTACCAGCTAATTCAAGCTTAGCTCTAGCTTCCTTATCCTTGGCAATAAATCTGTATTCTCCTTGGTCACGGGGCTTTATGTCGCACACCTGCAGCCTGTGGACCTTTCCTTCACTCATCATCTGATGTTTGTCACCTTGGACGATAATCATGTTGTTTCTCAACCACTTGACCTCCACACCATCTTTGTTCAACTCGGCCATGAAGATGACATCTGCACCAGGAGCTTCATAAATATCTTGTGGTGGTCGGATGATCTCAACAGGGATTTCTGAAATAAATGTCAATTCATTTGGTGTTATTTGTGTATTCTTTCTATTATTACTAAATAATGAAGAAATAAATCCTATTCAGTTTTACTCATACCTTCCACAAAAAGTCTTGCCCTAGATTTCCTGTCATCCACTCCACAGGAATATTCACACTCATCATCTAGTCTACAGTCTTTTATGATTAATCTGTGCAGATTTCCATCCTTTTCAAACTGGTACCTTTATGGGGGAGAAAAATAAGCAGTATTTTAATTTCCAGACAAAGCAACAAAGCAAAGCAAGCATGTTTAGCATATTAACAAGCATAATAAAATGTACATACTTTTTGCCTTCTTTGATTTCCCTTCCATTTCTGTACCATCTTACACTGGCTTTCTCTTTGGAAAGCTGGCATGTAAAGACAGCATCATCAAATTCAGTGACGGTTTGGTCCCGGAGATGTTCAGTGAAGTCTGCTGGTGCTTCTGTGATGAGAAGCTCTGCAACAGATTTGTCTTGTCCAGCTGTAACAGTGTATTCACCTTCATCTATAAACCCACAGTCTTTAATGATGAGTGAGTGTTTGTATTTATCGATTTTGTACAAAATGCGCTTGTTGAAGGTGACCTCTTCACCATTTTTTGTCCATTTGAGGGTTGCATTGAGGCGATTGACTTTGCACCAGAATGTGACAGTTTTCTTTTCCATGGTTTCAATGTCTTCAAGGGGCTCAATAATTCTGAGATCCTCTTCTGTTAAGACAAAAAACCCAAACGGATTAATTTACATCCTCATGATCCTGATGTGAAATTGAATGTAAGATGATGAAATAAATTTAATACAGTGCAAGTTATTTACCTAATACTGTTAAGGCAGCAGAGCTTTTGACGTGTTCGCCTCTCTGGTTTGACAGTGAGATGGTATAGGTAGCTTGATCTTTCAACTGTGCATCTCTGATTCTGAGAGTGTAAACTAAATCCTTCTGGACAATAATGTATTTTGCACTATCAAATATTGCCTCATCATTTTTGTACCACTTCTCTTTGGCACCTTCTTTATTCACTTCACAGTTGAAGATAATTTCTTGACCCTCATTAACTTCTTGGTCCTTAAGGGGAGTTATAATCCTGAGTTTTTCTGAAATTGAGAAAATGGAAGAAATAGGACATCATGTAGTACAAGGAATGCAACAAAATATGCACCTGCACATTGATAAAATAAAGCTTACCAATCACTGTTAAGCGTGCTGTAGCTTTAGCTTCACCAACCATGACAGTATACTTTCCTGCATCTCCTAGAATAGAATCTTTAACCACAAGTGTTCTCTTTTTGCCATCTGAAATGATGTCGTACTTATCACCAGGCTCCAGGACTGCGTCGCCCCTCCGCCACTCTACTGTAATTGCCTCTTTGGATACTGAACAGACAAATTCAGCTTTGTCTCCTTCAAGCACCTCAAGATTTTGTGGTCTGGTAAGAAATTCTGCTGCAAGTTCTGAAATAAAACATTTTTGTAGATATATATTATTTTATTTTATTTTTTACTTATGAAGAGAATAAACCAAGTTGTGTATTCTTACTGATTTTTAAGATTTTTTATTTTTTAATTTTTTTTCCAGAAAACAAGGCCACCAAATTAAGTGTCTTACCATGTACAGTAAGTTTGCCTGTTGTACTAGAGCTTGGGAGCTTGCAAGTATATTTGCCAGCATCTTCAGGATGAGCATTACGTATGAGAAGAATTCTCTTTCGGCCATCAGAAATGTGTTCAAATCTACCACCATCAGGCACCTCCTCATCTCCTTTAAACCAAGTAACTTCGGCATTAGGCTTTGAAACTTCACAGATCAATTTCACAGTGTCATTTTCATTTACTTCAAGATCAGGAAGATTTTTTGTGAAAACAGCCTCTTCCTCTGCAACACGAATTTAGAAAGATGATTAAAGCCTTTCATCAAAAAAACATGTTTCTTTTTCATAAATTAGATTCTAAAACACTGTGTTTACCTATCACTGTAAGTAGGCCTGAAGTTCGAACTGTTTTGGCTTCACAGGCGTATTCAGCTTCATCATCCAAGACACATTTACTGACAAGAAGAATGTGTTCTGCACCTTTGGAAATTATGTCATACTTCTTGCCTTTTCTAATTTCAATACCATCCTTAAACCACTTCACCTGTTTTAGAACAAATCAACATGGTTATTAATATTAACATACTCATCATAGATTTCAGTTGTGTATTCTTTTGTAACAACACAATAAAGTTGTCAATTTAAAAAAAAAAGCTCTAGTTGAAGGAGTTATTCCGATTAAAAAGTATTATTATTGACCTTGACACCTGGACGAGAAATTTCACATTCAAATCGAGCAGATTCTTTTTCTTTAACTTCAAGGTCAGTTAGGGGTTTCAGGAACTCAACACGAATAGCTATAAGAGAAAAGAAAATTTTTAGTAGAGGAAAGTGTTCGGTAGAGAAGAATAAATTGCTGACATTGATATTATTGCCAGTCACAGACACCAGTACATGACGTTTATAGCACTTAGACATTTTGTAGAAAACTGTAAATGACTCACGTTCTACATTGAGAAAACATGATGTCTTAAAATCCTTAGCATCACAGGTATATGTTTTTGCATCATCCAGTGTGCAGCCATGAATAATGAGTTTTCTGACCCTGCCATCAGAAATTATATCATACTTCTTCGTTTTGTGAATTTCTTCTCCATTTTTGAACCATTTAACTTTTGCATTTTCCCTGGAAACTTCACATTCCAGTATTGCAGTGGCCTCCTCTTCAACAGTCTGGTCCTCAAGTGGTTTAGTAAATTCAACTGGGGGTTCTAAAAGAAACAGATTTTTGATAGAAAAGATCTAAATTATAGCCAGCCCTCTGCTAGTACAGAACTGTCCCATACTGTTTACTAATTTTCCTTGACTGAATAATCAAAAAGGCTCTTATACACTTCTGCTGAAGTTTGGTTTTTTTTTTATTTTTTATTTTTAATGCCCAAACATGTTCAGATAATTCAGTTAATTTCTTCATTCTCAGCCTACTGTAAGATTAGACTGAATGATACCCTTTTCCACAGGGTTTTTACTCACAAATGATCACAAAACCTTGCAACTCAGTTTCTTTAGCTGAAGAATACCCATGTGATCTTAGTGACTCTGAAGTTATACTCTGAACTTAAGGAATGCTTTTAAAATTTTTTTTCCTTGAATTACTAAATTAGTTAGAAGTGTGTGCAGTTTTTTGACTTCTTAGCCATACACAGCTTGCAAGCAGTGCAAGTGGGTATACGGTCAATGTTATGTCACTTGACTGATGGTGTAGTTGTGCTCTTATAGGTTTCTGGGTACTCCGAAGAACAGAAAAAAGCCTTTGGGAGCCATAAAGGCCAGTATTTGTGGGTCATCTTGAGGCCAATTGAATGTTCAAGTCTGCAATGAAGCCCTGGAAATCCTAATGAACTGATTAATTTCCCATTTCCAGCATTTCTCCCTTTCCTCAGCTCTTCTGTGAAGCATAAAGATTTTAAGTAAGTGGCTTTTTTAATCGGGAAAGTTATCTACCAGTCCAATATTGTATGTATGATCCTACTAATTTGATATATGGTGTATATTAACATCCTATTCCAGGGTGAATCATTAATGGGCCATTAACACTGACTATGGTATAATTAAAATAGCTGACTTACCTTTCACGAAAAGATTTGCCTGAGTTCTGAAATCTTTTGCTGTCAGTGATACCTCTCCTGCATCTGTTAACTTGACGTCTCTAAGAATAAGTGTGTGAACTCTTCCTTCAGCACGTGTCATGACCTTATAAAGTACATAAAAAACCCCTTTGTAAGTATTTACAACAAATATTTAAGAAATATTTAATGAAATAGCATTGCTATTTATTGTTATCTATGGAGTTTGGTTGTTTATTTTTATATGAAATTTCGATAATATCCTTTTGTTTATACTAGGTATAGCTCAAGACACAAATGCTTTGAGGATTTTAAGAATCATTTCTGTTTTGTCCTTTCACTTACAAGTAATTGTAATTTTAAGTTTCCCCATGTTTTAAGGTATTTGTGTCCTTGTATTAGAAAACCTGAATCTACTATCAAAGTTCAAAATGAGGCTGACTTGAGATCATGTTTATTTTGAGCAGGTACTAATAAATACCAAAATAAATAAATTTATGGGAAAAAGTTGGTATTACTTCTGGTTACATCTAAAGTAAAAACTTTTAGAGAGATATAGAGAGGTTTGGCACCCCCTTAATACACTCTTTTGAAAATGCTGATTTGACTTTCTATTATTAAATTTTGGTAAAAAATTCTGCCTAAAAAAAAACATTTCTGTGTTGATTTATTGCTGAAACTACTTTGCAATCATGAGTTTGAATTGGGCTACTGCTACACAAACATCCTTTTTCTCTAGGAGTGGACCTGGGGGATTCAAGGATACATCCTGCACTGCAGCCATTAAGAGGGCTGCTACTCATTCATGCCGTAAATTTTAACATAGCTCTTGAAGAATTCTATTTATTTGTTTTCAGAGAAGTATGTGATCAAGTAGTAGATGCTGCTTTAGAAAAATAAAGGAGAAAAGCGAGCTTCTGCTCAGGAAGAAGCGTAAAAGATTAAGTTACTTTTGAGAAGACAGTCCCTTTTGCTTCAGAGGGAAGGAAGGAACTAAGAGGCTGTCCTTCCTCCCCAATGGTCATTGTGTCCCTGAAAACTAGCTCTAGTGAATGCTCATCTGAAAGAGATTGAGATGCAGGCAAATATATATTTGACCAAGATAAGCAGTAAAGATAAAGAAAGAAGTCACTTCAATAAAGGTTCTATGTGTACAGCTGAATGCCGGCCGCAGAGGCAAAATAATGGTCTGAATTAAAAACAGTTGAAATGAAACACTTGTACAATTAAATCTTGAAGATGGTAGTAAAAGTGTTTCAAGAGGCTATTTTCAATGGGCATCAAGTAAATATATGGTTTACTCTGAATTTCTTCTTGACAAAATTTCAACTGAAGTAAAATGACAGCTTTGACTGTATATGTAAACTGAATGAAAATCTAGATTTTTTTTCATGTAATTAAAATGATAGCGCATAAGAACAAAATAATGTTCCATCATACAGAATATTGAACATACAATATTTTTCTTGCCATGCAGTAATAACTGTCAAGCCACTGCACCGATCAATATCTTTCCACATTTTTATTCCTAGACTCAGAAACCATTAGCTTGATTTATTACATCTCACCTGCTGAGTTTCAATTTTGTTTATCTGTCCTTAAATACTGTAACAGGGTCACCTATCACCATGATTAGTTTTTCTTTTCCTATTTCTATATTCTTTTTTTTTATAAAATATTTTTTATTTCTTTTAGGCAAATTTGGTGAAGCTCAGAAGATCTAGTAAAACCTGAAATAATATGCTAAAAATTGTATGTAAAAGAAAAAGATCTGTACTAAAGTATTATTAGCAGCATTATTACAGGTTCTGAAACCTTGAAAGTTTGCTTTGTGTGAGGTTTCTAATTTTTGCATTATTTCCCTTAGGACTAGTACATGAAAAAGAAGTCTTATAACCAGTGATATCCATTTATATTTTCTGTTTCTTAATGTATTTCTTTATGTTTCTTTATGTATTTCCCCTACCATTAACTTTGAATATTAAACTGACTGCATTCCAGGCTGCTCAGATCTCAGTGTTAAGAGCCGGTACTTGATGAAGGGTTAAAAATAGCTAGTGAGAAGTGCTTGACAAGCAAATCTGCCCAGAAAGTTATCTGGAGAGCCAGAACAAATGCCTGAAATGGAATTTGAATCCTCTTAATCCCCTTATAAGCAGAATTGGACTGCAACTCAGCATTCAGGAGAAAAAAAGCATTTCCTGATAGCACCTTTCAAAACCCTCTCACTATAACTACAATTAACCTACAATTAAGCAAATTGTAATCTCCAATTAAGCAAAAATCATTCACCCCTGTGTCTGAGTCTCCAACAGAATCAGGAACAAAATCACTGCTGTAATCATTGATATTTTTGAATCTTAGTTTCCCTTTGTATGATAAATATTTGTAGTATTCCAGAATACTGGAATTTCTGGGGAAAAAAATGCTATATCTGCTTTAGTGAGGTTTTACCATTTGGCACAGCAGCACTACTGTATTGCTGTGCCTTAGTGCTTCTACTGGCAGAGAGTAAATAAGAAATAAAGAAGGAGAAGAGAGTTGAAAGAGAGGAAGGAGGAGGAAACATGAGGAAAAATAAAGTTTTGCTTCTTTACCTTATCACTGGGCTCCAGTTTCTTTCCTTGCAGGAACCACTCTACTGGGATTCCCTCATAAGAGAGTTCGCAATCAAAGGTTGCTGATTCCCCAGCTGTCACTGTTACATCCTTGAGGGGTCTCAGCAAGCCAATTACTCGAGCTTGGTAAGGAGAAGACATCATTTTCAGATTAGTCACTTCTACCCAAGAGAGAGTTGCTGCCCTTATGTACTAATTTCCACGGTGGCTTCCCTCAAGAGAGACAGACATCTCAATGCTGCTCTTTAAATTCCCTGAATAGAAGAGGCCACCCTGGGTTTTTAGGGGAGGGCTGGTGACCTAAAATTTCCTATTTGCAGAGTGTGTTTCTTTAAATTGAG
>NW_009207347.1:0-1563 GCF_000690835.1 Fulmarus glacialis | reverse complement strand
ACCAGGAAAGTGGCCGTGCATCTGTCTCCCTGCCAAGCCTTGCATGCCTCTTGCTAGATAAGGCATGTGTTTTCCAAAATAGCGAGGGCTAGGATTGGAGTGGGAAACAAGTGGTCTTCAACTGTGTGGTCTGTCCCTGTCCATCAAGCTCTTAACCCTATCCCCAGATATCAATGTGATCCCATCCTCCCAGGTTAACATGATACTTTAATACAGTAAAACCTTTGCTTGTAATACTTTGATTTCATAACAACATATGATGCCGGACCATGAAGCAGCCTTCAAGGCCATCTCCTTATTTTTACTTCTCCTATATGAATAAACTATATACGAGGTTAAAAAACATACAGGACATTCCTTAACTAAAAAAATTATGATGGCTTGAGTAACTAATCCTTGAGTTGCTGTTCTGGAAAGAATCGCTGTAAGTTCAATATAGTATAGAGATTTGTTCACCTCTTCCAAAGAGGCGATGAGTACCTTGTTTTCACTTAATTAATTTCAGTTTAAAAGACACTTACGTTTCACTCGAAGGTGAGCACCAGATTTGGCATTTGCTGCTTGGAAATCTACTCCACCAGCTTGATCTAAGCGTACATTGTACAGTGTAAGGAAGTGCTTTTTGCCTTCCTCCTTGATTTCACATTCCTGCAAAAAGAGAAGTGAAACAATTTTTTCAGTATCTTTTTTGTGCTCCTCACCATAAGAGCCCTACTTCTCCTCATACCACGCATCTGTTATCTACTCCTCCATTCACAACACTTAGGCCCACCGCCATCTGCAATATACCTTATAAACTTTCTTTCATAGACCTTTCCTTTCAGAGTCTCTTCCTAATACACTCTGCTTCCTCTTAGAACGAAAGGGCAAGAGGCAACACATTCGTGTTGGTGAATGGTATGTGCTGATTGACTAGCCAATATATCCATACGTAGACCAGTCAGAAGCCTAAGAGAACTAGAAATTACTAAGGTTCTGCTGTGACCTTTCCCTGAGAAGGATCCTGTTCTCTTATCCAGACACTGATTTTCATGGAACTTCCGATCTTTGTGTATTATTCACGTTGGTACTGTTACATCAAAGAGTTGCCAAATTATTGCCAGTCGTGATTGTATTGTTTCTTAATTTTCCAGATCCTTCCAGCAAGGAATTAAGAATATTTCATTAAGCCTTATACCATTTTAAACGAATTTTAGCTGCCATAGTAACGGAAAGGAGTTTGAAAATGTGTTCTACATCTATTTAAACCAAACGTAACTCAAAACCCAAAGGTAAATGCAGACAATCCCAAGTTTGTATTTTTAAATGCCATTATGTTTAAGTGAATTCCATGAGGTCTTTGAACTTCGGATACACGATTATTAAGGACTAGCAATACAGAATGTACTTATTTATGTAAAATCATTTATTATTTAGAATCATAGAATCATAGAATCATTAAGGTTGGAAAAGACCTCTAAGATCTTCAAATCCAACCATTAACCCAACACCACCATGCCCACTAAACCATGTTCCTAAACACCTCATCTACACATCTTTTAAGTACCTCTAGGGATGGTGACT
>NW_009207346.1:0-485 GCF_000690835.1 Fulmarus glacialis | reverse complement strand
AATGAATTATCTGGCTTCTCTGTGAACCTTGTGCTGCAAACATTTCTAACCTTTGAAGGATGTGTATACTGAAGGATTGTTTGTCCTGGCTAGGTGGGTTCAAACTGCTCTGGGACCCTAATGAGAACGAGTAGAATAAGTTGACTGTCCTTGGCTTTTTTTATTAAGGTAGGCGAGTGTGTGTGCATTCATTCTTGTCCTCATCTCCCTGATCTTTACATAAGATCATAAATGTAAGTAAGTCCATAAATCAAGTTTTCCATAAATCAAGTCAGGATAGAGATTTGGAGAGCTGACTGACCCCTACTCTCCCCTTAGTGTCTTAATCCCATCCTGACCTACTGTGGGGATTACTTAGCAAGTTGGAAAAGTCTCATGTCCTAGCTGCAGCTCTCCGGCCATGCCTTGCTATAAGGCGTGACGTTTAGAGCGGATTCCTGACACGCCAGAAGGAGATGGAAGTGGCTGGTGGCGCGGGGCGAGCG
>NW_009207345.1:16901-24935 GCF_000690835.1 Fulmarus glacialis | reverse complement strand
TCTTCTGGGGAATATGGTGGGTCAAGGCTTCTTTCAAAGGCAGGGGTTAACCTCTCTCTCTTAATCATTAACAGTTGCTCTCGGATTGCGTGTCATGATTTGGACCTTCCCCTCTTTAGTGGCCGTGGATGTCCTTCAGCTTCGCATCTCAAATATTTGGTGTTTGATGTCAGCGCTCAAATCTGTGTGACTTAGGTCTCCCAGTGGGGTTAATTAAGTACTAGCTATCTCGAGGCAGCAGTTGTGGGGGGTAGCACCTGACAACTTGATGTGCATTTCTGGATGTTAAGGTGTGGAAGAAAAATTGCTTCTTAACCAAGTTGCCTCGTGCAGGGTTGCAGGAGAGGATCTTGGTCTTTCTCCCGTTCCGTTACTTGACTGCTGAGTCACAGGGCAGGGCTATGACTTTCTGAGCCTGGCAGGAAGTAGTGAAGTTTGTCGTCCAAACCCACAGATTGAGGCAATGCAGTTTCAGGCCTCCATCTTATTAAACAGTGAGAGAGAAAGTAGTTCAACATGTCTGTGACTTACTCCCTGCCAGGCATTATTTAAAACACATTGCATCATGTTGCAGAGCATAGAGGTGACTTAATAACCATGTGGAATGCAAGGGAATAGGATTGGAAGGTGCCCTTGATGGTTCGCATTTGTCCATTTTTTAGGAGCGCTTCAGCAGTAGAATTGATGTGTTAGGCTCTAAGACAGTGAGGTCAGAGGCCTAATGAGTAGTAAGCTTTTTTTTCAGAGTGGTGATGGTATGAGACTTGCAGTCTTACAGGACCTTTAAGTGTCATGTAAGACTTCCACTGATAACTGTATGGCAGGTCTGTAATAAGACACTAACTAGGATATTTCTTTATATGGCCAAACTTTACTGTTCTTTTTTCATGTCCATTCAGATGCTTTCAGTGCTCAGACTTAACCCTATCTTGACTTAAGAGAAATGTGGCTGCAAAATAGCTCGCAAGTACAGCTTTTGGCGATAAACAAAATCTCTGGAAATTATTTTAACACCAGTGCGGACTACTCCAACTGAGAGTACTGCATTCCTTGTGCAGAGCACAGGATCGGATAGGGAGTAAGTAGTGATTTCTTGGACTTCAGTTGATAGTGAAGCTAGTACTCAGAACTGGCAGTGGTGCGTTGGGCTGTAACTTAGCCTTGAAGTAGGTAATAACGTGTGCTCCTGGGAAGGCCAGGAAAGCTAGTGTGTGTGATTCCTCTCCTAAAGGGAGACACTGACCTTGCTAGCAGATGATAGTACAAAAAAAGGTTTAAGGCAATGTATGTGTAAAATACCACTCTGGTATTTGTGTGTGTTTGGCTAGCTCCATCACTGAGTACAAAGGTCTGGAGCAGGCAGTGCTACTGATGAGCTCTCTTGCGTTCAGTTAGCATTTCCACAGCTAGACCTGCGCGTGGGCTGACTCTCACTTTCTAGATGAGTTGACTGAATTGGTTGAGGCAGAACACATAATGCTCAGCTTGTGATGAGCTAAACAGCATCAGATTTTTACTTGGGAATAGCTCAGTGGGAAAACTGTTTCTTGAACACAGAAGTGAGGGGGTTTGCAAAATGAGCCAAAAAAAAAAAAAGGGTGTGAGGAATTTCTGGAGTGGCGCAGTGCTGTGAAATGCCTCCTTCTAAAGAAAAGGGAGGGACTGCTGGAGAGGTCATTTGTCAAGGATGCTTGAGTAATGTCTAACCTGGCAGACATTCCCAGTGGAAGCTCCTGCAGTGTGTATTCCTGAAGTGCCACCTTCTTTGTGAAGGTGAACAAACAGTTCTTGCATTGCGCTAAGACTTCCTGTGAGCTGGCTGTGTTTTCAAAGAATAAGACACTTAATGTCGCAAAGCCATGGTTCTGAAAATGAAAGTAAGGCATAGCAGGTGCCAGCCTAATAAGCTCTGAAAGCCCTTTTCAGATAAGTGGGGATTCTTCCTATTAGCCATTGCTCACCGCATGCAGAGAGATAAGTGTTAGCATGGATGGGACTGATAACTGGAGAGTTGCGCGGATTTATTTCTAGCTTATATATTTACTGATAAAAGTTAAGTAGTGGCAGCATGAAGGCCTGCTTGAACTAAGTTGTCTTGCTTCTTAGGGTAGTCATATTATCTGTCAGTGTGCAGGTCTTACTGTAAAATTGGCAATATCTAAAATCTTTGAGCTGCCTTAAACAATATGCTGCTTCAAGGCAGGACAACTGGAAGGGGACACTTTAAAGCCAAGGGGACAAACCAAATGGGTACCCATGTCTCTAATATGGGGAGGGAAAAATTTGCTGTGGAGGAAGAATAAGTATATGAAGTGAACCCCCCCACACACACATTCCGTACAAGCAGCAGTATTTCTACAGTCCTATTTTCCTAACTTTGCAGTAGCTGCGGAGAGATTCATGACCATTTCTGTAAAAAGGGTTACCACCCACATTGGCTTGCCAAAAAGCCAGCTTCCAGATAGTTCTACTTCTGAGGCTCAGCTTCCTTCTCTGCAGATGAACTGGATTTGGTGCCAGTCGATGGCTTACAGGCATTTGTATGACTTGTTATTTAAAATGTAGCTGAGCTTACATAAGGCATTCCTTACTGCAGCTTTCTTAAAGAAAAGTGTACAGATTTGTGAGAAGGGAGAAGAGAAAGTATTCAAAAGATTGTGGTGATTTTTCTTCCTTTTAAGAGGAAAAGCTATTCCTATAAATACTCAAGACAGGGTGTAACTATTAATGCAAGTTCTTAGAGCTGTGACTGTTTCTATTTCAAGATAGATTACATTTGGCTCTGAACAGCTGCTGAGCGTACTAAGAACTGTTGCACTTTAGTCTTTTATCAGAAAGAATTCTAACTAGTAGCAGAGATTTCCTGTATTAGGATTGCTTGGCTGCTCTCACCACCTCTTACATGGTGAGGTGACATTCCCTTAGATCTCTCTGGAAACAAGGCTTCTGGTTTTAGACTGTTCTTCCCACCTAGGTTGAGATTTCCATCCTCTCAACATATGACACTAACTCTCACCAAGTATAAAAAGTTCTCCCGGTTGAAACAGAGTGAAGTGATGTTTTTGAACTGCTCTCGTAACTGTAGGTGTTACTACAGGATATAAATGTCAACCTGATGCTAGCAGCAGCAGTTGCTGAGTGCTGAGAGGAGTGCAAGGCTTGTGAGGTCCCAGGGGAGGGTGTCTGAGGGGGTTCTGTGCCCCTGGCACCCTTGGGCTATGTGGGAGAGGGACCAGGCGGCAGGTCTCATGAGGGGTGAGTGAGAGTTGGATGGTGCCAGCTGTGCCTGTGGCCAGTTCAAGCTGCTGGAAGCCACACGCAACCGGTCTCTAGGGAGCATCAGCAACCAGGGCATGGAAACAGGGAGTGGTGTTTGTTGGCAGGGGCACCAGCAGTTTGCGTGGCAGCTCTCCTGGGAAGGGCGTGCCGGTGTTTAGGCTGCTGCCTGCTCTGCTCACCTGCAGGCTTAGGCTGCAATGTGATGGTCACCCCAGTTCAATTGGTGGCTCTGCAGGCCCACGCAGAAGCTTGAGGTCTCCAGGGAATTGGAAGGGTGACATTTTCCAGAAGAATTACCACTTTATTAGTGGAATCTTTTTTTTTTTTTTTTTTTTTTTCCCCCTGAGAACTGTAAGGAGACTGTGACATGCTGAAAGAAAATGGTGTTTACCTACTGCAACTGCAAGGCTGTAGCTGAAAGCCAAACAGAAGCGCTACAGCTTATCTGTGCTGATGTCTCCACCCAAACAGTCCTCCCAAGGACTGGAATACCTGTCCAGACATTAGGTTGCATGGAGCTTCAGTATCTGGAAGTCCCCCTGGCACATGAAGGCAGTAGTGGATGTCATAGCTGCAAGTGCAGCCATGGGAAAAGCTCCTTGAACAAGTAGCTATGTTACAGAGGAGCTCAACAGGCAGTGCAGTATCCAGGGATTTGAGCAGGGGAAAGATTCGTGGTATTGTGCACTGTCCCAGGCTGAGCCCTGCCTTAATGCTGTGCAAAGGGAGGGTAAGCCTGAACTCAGCCTTGAGCTAACTGATGCAAGTAAGGCATGAGATGAAGGAGACTGGACTCTTCTCTCTACTTGGGGTTGAATAACCTTCCCCAGTCCTCTGAAGTGCTCCTGCACAACAGACAGGTTGCTCTGGGGTTGAAGAACGGAGAGTAATGTGAGTAGTAGACAGGATCCAGGAAAAGCAAACCATGCGAAGTTGATCCAGCCACCCACCTGCATCAGAACTGGTGCCACCAGGAAAGCATGTAAGGTATTAGTAATTAGAGATTCCTTACTGAGAGGCACTGAAGTGCCTATTTTCCATTCAGATAATTTCTCTAGAGAAGTTCGCTGCCCTACCAGAAGCTTGCATTTGTGACATCACTGAGAGGCTGCCAAGCCTGGTGAACCCTACAAATACTGTCTGCTCCTACTATTTCTGTGTAGGATCTCATGGTACTGCAGCGAGGTAACTTAGTAACATCAAAAGAGACTGTCCCCTGAAGCAGTGTTAAAAGGATGGGGAGCACGGATGTACTCCCAGTCAGAGGAAGGGGTTCAGGAAGGAGGAGATGAATTCAACAGGATTACCTGGCTGTCTAGCTCTGGATTTTGGCTTTTATGATCATGGATCAGGCTTTGAGAAGCTGGGTCTTCTGGGAGCTGATAGGATTCACCTGACCAAGTGGAGCAAAGGCATTTTTGCCAACAAGTTGGCCAGACTTATAAGGAGAGCTTTAAACTAGACTCAGTGGGGGAAAGAGATGGAGTTTTGAGTAACAAAAAAGAGCCAGGAGCTGCTGATGTATTAGGAACCAACAGGGAAACAATTGTGAAATGCCTGAAAGGAATTCAGTCTTGTTCTAAAAAGTTGACAGGGTCGATAGGCTGACTGAAGTGTCCAATGCATGCAGCATGGGTACCAAACAGGAGGAGGTGGAAGCCCCTGTGCCCCTAGAAAGCTATGATCTAATTGCTATCACTGAACCTTGGTGGGATGAATCACGTGACTGGAGTGCTGCAATCGATGGCTATAAACTGTTCAGGAGGGACAGGCAAGGAAGGAGAGGCTTGGGGGGTGCCCTTTTTGTGTTAGTTAAAAGAAAAAAAAAAAAAAAAAAGATTGCACAGAGCTGTGTTTGAAGAATATTGATGAACAGGTTAAACCTGAAAGTTTTAAACTGAAAGAGGGTAAATTTAGTTTGGATATAAGGAAGAAATGTTTTATGATGAGGGTGATGAGACACTGGGACAGGTTGTCCAGAGAAGTTGTGGATGCCCCATCATTGGATGTGTTCAAAGTCAGGTTGGATGGTGCTTTGAGCAACCTGATCCACTCAAAGTTGTCCCTGCCCATGGCAGGGGTGTTGAACTAGATGATCTTTGAAGGTCCCTTCCAATCCAAACCGTTCTATGATTAATGCTAAACTCTTCTTTTCAGGTGTTAAAGATGTCCATTCTCAAGATCCATGCTCGTGAAATCTTCGACTCTCGTGGGAATCCCACTGTTGAGGTAGACCTCTTTACCAACAAAGGTGAGTCCTTAGCTGTAGATGTTTATTCTTTTCTTGTATCTGATAGAACTGAAGGGGCAGTTAAAAGTATACAAACTGTCCTATTCTAGCAGTGGAATTGTGCTATTTGCTCCATACCTATAACATGTTGCTGAGCTTGCTGTGGGACTTGCAGGAAAAACCTCTACTTCATTCTACTGGGATGAATTTGCTGAGCTCAAGATATTGGCCTGGACAGTGAAGGGTTTTTTGAAGTGTGCCGCTTCTTACAGTCTAAATTGTGCAAGTGTTAGTCCAAACCTGCCTGCCTCCCCTTGCCCTGAGAGTAAACTGGAATAGCATTTGCAAACTCAGAGTTAACAAGGCCTTCGTTCCTGTCCTTAAGCAGCTGCTAATGGTCTTAGTTTTCAATGTTCCCCTAAACTCTGTATGACTGCGCTTGAAGTTCAATTCTTGATTTGTTTAGCAGTCACTTTGTGTAACGAACAGTCTTCTGCTGCTGAGTTGAATCTTGGGTAATGGCTTCTTCTCTGCATAAGTACTCAGGCATGACTAAACAACTTGTCTAATTGGGTTTTCACATATAACATCTTATATTTTTAATTATTGTAGGACTTGCCCTTGGTCTGTTAGTTGTTCATCCCATATCTGATAGGATCTGACAAAGGCATTGTGCAAACACATACCAGTGTGGTTTGGTGGAATAAGCAAACACAATAGCTGTAATACACTAACTAAATAGCTGATCTTTCTGCCTCAAAAGATTAATGCAGTCATTTAATGAGATTGCCCCTCCTAAGCTCTTTGCTGTAGTGGGATAAGGGAGAGACTGGAGGCTGAAGCTGGCGTCTTGAACCACAGGCAGAACAGACTCCAGTGTACTGATTTGCTCATAAAGTTCAGCATCCTTGGCGGGAAGAATGGGCTGTCTGGGTGGCTGTGCTGTTGTCAGAAGAGCTTAGAACTCATGTTAACAAAATAGGCCTCCTAATTGTCCCTTGTATGCTGTATCTTGGAAGAATTTAAGAGCCTGCCAGACTGAGCTCAAAAGTAGATTCAGGAATAAAGCTACCTTTTTGGAAGGGGAATGGATGACTTCACTAACTTAAACACTTGAAATGCACAGTGAAAGAGAATGAGTGAGTCAGCTTGCTGTTGATCAGTATGAGGGAGACTGATGAATTGGTGACGCTGTAAAGGAGCGGACAGCTCTCAGGATCGTTGTATGAGCAGAGATGTGGTTTAGAGATTACCTCTCCCATCTCCAGGGATGGAAGCATGCGGTAGATTGGGATGGTGTGTGGGTGGAGAATATTTCGTGGGTTTGAATGTGCTAAGACAGTTCTTTTTTCCTGTTGTAAACAGGTCTGTTCAGAGCTGCTGTTCCCAGCGGTGCCTCAACTGGAGTCTATGAAGCTCTGGAGCTTCGTGACAATGACAAGACACGCTACATGGGGAAAGGTAAACCTGAGTTTTGGTATCCAGCTTGGCCTGTTACGATGGCTGTGTTGCTGCATATGTTTATGTGAGATTGTAGCAGAGGACACGTGGGCTCCTTTACTGCTGTCCATATTCTGTACAAAGCATGGCAATTAAGCAAAAGCAGTGGAGGTTAACAGTAAGATGATAGCAATGCATACCACACGCAGGCTGTGTGGCTGGGCCCGAGGTAAAGCACAGACTGCTGGATTTTCCAGGGGATAATGTGGAGAGTGACTCTGCCTCCAGCAGTGCAGCTACATAGTGGTGGAGATCACTGCTTCCATAGGTGGGTGCATGGAGCTCAGGCACGCCAGCTAGGTGATAATGTCTGTAGTGCAGTATGCCCAAACATACTTTGTTACGCCACTCCTGTTGCCCTGCGTGTTGGTGCATGTCAGAGTACAGAGTGCTTTAGTAGTGTGTCGTAAGAGCATCTAAACTACCTGCTCCAAAAGGCTTGGTCATACTGCAGCTAGTCACAAGATCTCTTCATAGACCAGATTTTCAAAAAACTGTTAAATGTATCTGCTCTGGCACTATAGACTCCTTACATCCCAGCATGTTAAATCCTGAACCTGAGGTTTATGCCGACTGCTGACCACAGCTAATGTGCAGCTCTACACTGGTAATCATGGAAGATACTTTTGTTTTGGACTGCATAATAGCTAAAGCCACTTCAGCTTTTTGTCTGTCATTATAGGTAGCCAGGATACTTAACTAAAATATTAGGCCACTAACAAACTTATCTGGGGACTGATTGTATGTTCTGAAAGGAAACTAAACACAGCAGTCACCACACTGGCTTGGGAACAAGTATGTGGGGGAAGTGAATAGCTGCATACAAGATGTTATTACCTAATAAACATCTTAATAGTAATTCTTATGACTACTCTGAGAGCTTGGACAGTCAGGACTCCTTTTTAGCTGGCTGCTGTAAAAGCATTGGTGATGCCTTCCAAGTATATGCAATCAATGTAACCTTTGGCAGGGAGTCTTCAAACTTTTCTGCCAGTCAGATGAAAGGAAGCTGAAATATTTTGTGC